>NC_092103.1:29623456-29803054 GCF_045679555.1 Salvelinus alpinus | reverse complement strand
TATATTACTACTACAATCCATCTATCCTCTAGGCCTATGACTCAACCCTGTATTTAACTCAATGCCCCAGCATGTTCTCTGGTATGTCCTTATTGGAATTGGCAGACTCTATGTCTCTTCTTATCATTAGTGTCCAGTTGCCTTAGGCATATTTCTCTGGTATGTGTGCTTTTAGTGGAATGTGTAGACTATAAGTCTAGTGTGTCCAATTGTTTTAGGTGCCCATGTGTCTGGTCAGTCTGTCAGCACAATGGAGAAAATAAGAGGGCCAGAACGTCCCTTAGTATATCTCCATTACCACAGTCTCATGATCAACGTGAACATGTGGTTCGTTACTTTAATGTTCAGCTGTCTTATGTCTTTATATGTTATCCATGTGTCTTATGTTACTACTACAACCTATGCTGTAAACTTTCATTCATAGGCTAGGTTGTAGCAACCTCATGATGGGTATAGGGAAAATTGTATTATCATGTAATAGCCTAAACCTATGGCTGTTGCATTGAGCTGTGTGAATGGAATAGGAATGACAGTCATCCAATATGCTGTAATAGAATTAAGGCCATGCTCATAAAAAAAATATTTTAAAAAGTGTCCTACCTCATCTTAGCCATTGGTAACGGTACTTAAATCAGCAGACATAGACCCTGTCACACTGAATGGCCCAAGACGTCCGACAATCGTTTACGACCTATGAATTTGCCAACATCAACATTTTGTCTGGGATGGAAAAATCGTGGCATAAGACAGCTAAAATCTGTGGGCGGCTTTATCCAGAGCAACTTACAGTTGTGCATTCATCTTAAGATACACTATATATACAAAAGTATGTGGACACCCCTTCAAATGACTGGATTCGGCTATTTCAGCCACACCCGTTGCTGACAAGTGTATAAAATCAAGCACACAGCCATGCAATCTCCATTGACAAACATTGCATGTAGGATGGCCTTACTTTTAAGAGCTCAGTGACTGTCAACATGGCACCGTCATAGGATGCCACCTTTCCAACAAGTCAGTTTGTCAAATTTCTGCACTGGTAAATCTGCCCCGGTCAACTGTAAGTGCTGTTATTGTGAAGTGGAAATGTCTATGAGCAACAATGGCTCAGCCGCGACGTAGTAGGCCACACAAGCTTAACAAATAAAGAGAGCCTCTAGGAGCTCAGATGCAATAATTGTATAACCAACGTTTTGATAGCCAAGCTGTCTTCATCAGGGTATAATGACAAACACTGCAGGTCACCAGTTTATATAGGGTTTCAAAGGACACACAGGTGTCTGTAATCATGGCCGGCTGTGGCTTGATTTCATTGGTTGATTTACAGATATAAAGAGAACATATAAAAAAAGTTTGAATAGATAGCACACGATCATAGATACAATTTGGCCGCATCTTATAGGCCTACAAAGACAATATTATTTACAATGGATAGCAAAATCACAATAATCACAAGAATGGCTTCAGCGCGAACTCTACGTTGAGAACAAAGGGAGCAAGGGTCTTTAACTTAAAGATCCAGACGGCCTCTCGTTTTAACAAATTGTCAAGGTCACCCCCTCTGAGGAGTGGGCACCCTCCACGCCTTCCTTGCCTCCACGTTGGCTAGTAGAGTATGCTGCTGGGGAAGATGGCGGATGTTTTGTTTCAAACTGATGGCACGTCGAGTGGAGAAGAGTGAGAAGGAATGGATGACAGTGGCGAATAAAAAAGGAAACAAGAGAAGTCAAGTGGTCGTGGAATCTAGTTAATCCAAGGGTCTCTGACTTATTTTAGTCGGAGTGAGGGTTTTGATTGATCGAGATACCTGGGAGATCCATTTGAAGTCTCAATAAAAATCATAGATGTGTTAAATGTCAGTGAAAATAACAAGAACTGGGTTTATTTTGTATGTCCAAGGAGCAGAAGGAGCATGCTTTGCACCTGAAAAAGATAGCTTGTCATGTATGGATCTGTGAAGCAGAGAACCTACCAAGGGGGTTCTCTTGAATGGCTCTGAAAGGGAGTACAAAGGATATAACTGAAGAAATAGATGCAGTGGTTGGTGCACGCCGACTGACCCATATGGTGGATGGAGTGAGGAAACCTGCTACATCATTGTGGACGTATGACAAGTAAACTTTCATGCATTGTACAGAGGCTGAAGTAAAAAAAATGTTTAAATAAGCTATTTTTCTTACTGTTTAAGAATGATAAATAGCCAGAATAGTGGTCTTTCACTGTAAAGCTAATATTGCATTAGGACAGCTGGTGTTTTATTTCCAATGAGCAGGTTTGCATTGTGATAAAATCATACAACCCCCATGTACATTATTAAATTACTCTGATTTTCACGATAGCTTGGTTTTATATTCACCTTATGCATTGATATCTAAATGATAGGCAATATTATGCAATACAACTAGATTCGAAGGCCTAGACTACTTCATTCTAATGCAAGCTAAACGCATTGGATACAAAAACAATCTGGCATATTATAAAGGGCAATGTCCAATTTAATTATATGCATGCATATATAACAGGAATATTAAATGAATACACCATTGTAATATTATTAATGCCTCTGTCCCTGCAGGGGATTAGACAGATGATCTGCATCCCCCAGATGCCCAAACCTCAAAACCAGAACCGTGGGGAGACATCAACACTTCAAATGTTTTAGTAATATTAACCCTTTCATTGGTTTTCCTGTATCTGTGCATGAATCCTTAAAACACAGACCATTGTACAAAAGTTATTAGTCGTATGTACAAGATATATATGGTCCAACAAAATGCTTACTTGCAGGTTCCTTATCGACAATGCAATTACAATTTTTTTTTTTATTTGAACCTTTATTTAACTAGGCAAGTCAGTTAAGAACAAATTCTTATTTACAATGACGGCCAACCGGGGAACAGTGGGTTAACTGCCTTGTTCAGGAGCAGAAAGACAGATGTTTACCTTGTCAGCTCGGCCCAACGCTCTAACCACTAGGCTACCTGCCGCCCAAAAAATATAATACTAACATAAAGTAAATGGCTCAGTAGATTAAAAAACATTTTAGCATCCCCAAGTGAGGGACATCAAGGAGATTAACATTCAAAGCGTGTTTAGTACACCTCATTCTAATCAAATGTTATTGGTCACATACACATATTTAGCAGATGTTATTGTAGGTGTAGGGAAATGTTTGTGTTCCTAGCTCCAACAGTGCATTTCATAACAATACACACAAATCTAAAAGAATGGAATTAAGAAATATATAAATATTAGGATGACTAAAATACAGTAGAATACAGTATGTAAACATTATTAAAGTGACCAGTGATTCCATGTCTATGTACATAGGGCAGCAGCCTCTAAGGTGCAGGGTTGAGTAATCTAGTGATGGCTATTTAACAGTCTGATGGCCTTTTTAAAATTGCCATGCCTAGCCTAATCACATTCAACTAATTGTAGTCTAAATTTTAGACAATGAATAATTGAACATGTTTCCTGGGCAGCAATAGAAACTTGCACACAGGGCAGAATCACCCACGTCTATTGTAAATAAGCTTCATATGTTACAATGAGCTGACAATTCTGCATGATAGAGAATAATATGTGTGGATCTACTTTTAACAGTGACGTTGCACGCTGCTGAATAAACTCCTGAATAAACTCCTGGAATTGGGTGAATTCCCTGGTGGATGGGAGGTTCCCAAGTTCTTTACATCTGTCTGGGTGGTGGGGTGCGATGTGCTTCAACTTGAGGCCAAGGGAGGACAAATTAACCTCACTGCTCAAATTAGATTTTACGATTACTTTGTTTAGTTTGTCATCCCTAAACAGCTGATAACCAGGACGAGATCGCCTGCTAGCTAGCCATTGCGTCCGACGAGCTAACTTCGCTTGGCTGATAAACAGCAGTGACTCATGAATTCATATGAAAGTAATTTGTTGAACATTTTAACATCATTTGGTGAATAAATAAACAATACTTACATTTGACAAATATATTCCTCTGGAACATTTTCTCACAAGCGGGAACTTATGTCCGCCATTAATTCAGAAGTTTTTTTCCGCTGTGTTGCCCTGGCGAAGGGAACGAAAATGTATGCTCCCATGCGTGCTTTGTTTTCCAAACCTCCCAAGTATGCTAATAGAACTTCCTGGAAAATTAGAACATTACTTGCCGTTTCGCTTTCTTAGATTTGGAATCGCACTTGAAAAATGACAGTTGACTTACGCACTAGATAGAACGCAAGTATGCAATTTGGAACATTACATAACCAACGTATATCTATGTAATATCACATTTTGCTGAAATATATTAGCTCTCAATTGAATATAGAAATCGTTTGATTTAAATAGAAATTTGTCATTTTAATTGTCACGAACCGGCTCGAAGGGAGACAACGTGGCGATAAGGAATATCAAAATATTTTAACTGAAGTAATCTAAATACAATTAACAATGGTGTGTGTGTAATCAGTAGTGTAAGTGAGTGTTTGCGTGCATAAATGTGATAATGAGGGGTGTTGAAAGGTGCCACAATCTAAGTCTGTCTGCATGGAGAGCGTCTCCCCAATGAATGGGGGAAGAGGTGTATTTATCCCGGGACACACCCGGGCCCAGGTGTGTCCCATGCTCCGCCCGCCGACATACTAATAAGGTAAACAAGAGCAAAGAGAAAGAATACGGCAGACAGAGTGGGAGGGTCGTCCCATTAACATAACTTCTTCTCTCTGTTTAACTTTTAGCTTGCTTGGACAGTTTCACCACCAACATGTGAGTTCTCTTCTTTTCCCTTCCAGCTTAGACTACAGGGAGCACAGAAAACACACAGTATAACACTGGAAATCCTTACCTTGCATTTCTAACAGTTTAGCAGAAGGCACCACACCACATTAGAGTTGGTAAGGTCATGAGAAAACAATACATTTACTAATTCATCTGTTTCTGATTCTTTGTCTCATTTGGAGCTCCGTTAGTGTAGTACTCTACTAGTTAAAGTTCCATTAGTCTAGTACTCTACTAGTTAAAGTTCCATTAGTCTAGTACTCTACTAGTTAAAGCTCCATTAGTTCAGTACTCTACTAGTTAAAGCTCCATTAGTCTAGTACTCTACTAGATAAAGCTCCATTAGTCCAGTAGTCTGCTAGTTAAAGCTCCATTAGTCCAGTAGTCTACTAGTTAAAGCTCCATTAGTCCAGTAGTCTGCTAGTTAAAGCTCCATTAGTCCAGTAGTCTACTAGTTAAAGGTGAGTAGGTTGTCTTTTACTACTACAATATATAATTGACACAATTTTGTCGCTGTTTTTCATGTAACACAGAAATGTTCTGCAGTTATATTCTGAGCTCTGCCACTCTCATCTCTCTCCTGTCGTCCCCAGTTAAGAACGAGCCTGTAAACAACAGTGAGATTGACTGCCACAGATGGCAGCACTGGACAGCTATTTAGGCAAAGGTAACACCACAAACAGTTTCAATCTCTCATTCGCCATTTAAAATGGAGCCTAACACACATGCATACTCACAGATGTTTTTGGTGTACCAGCCATATTAAAACCAACTAAAGTTTACCAGCATGATTCCTACAGGAAAGTGGCCCCGCAAATCCTGTGGCATATCCTCCAGGACTTCCTATTCCTGCAGGATATATATTCTGCAGGATTCCAATAAAACAATGTGGACGCTTCCATGGGGCAGAAGTCCTTGTGGGGAACCATAAGTGGCTCGTTTCAGCTCATTTCATCTTGTTCTTCATACCATGTCTTGTTTTGAGGTGCTTTGAATGATTTCATGTCAATGCTAATATGGCTATCCAACAACTGTAACGATGTATTTGAGAGACAACAAGTGCTCATTGTGCAAATGTATGCATGTTTTCAACAAACATTGGAAATGAAATATAGCTTACATATTGTCAACAATCGAAGACAACCCCGTCTGTTTTGCCCCATAGTTGCGCATGCGTCGGTTTTGTTGGTAAACAACCAACAGCTCTATGCAGATGTTGAAGCATGGTGGCTTGAAAAAACTCCCTCTGAACTCTATATTTCTATCCATTCATCATTGTGTACACTATTCATGGTGCGTTCAATAGATGGAAAACAAAGGATTTGGGAAAGCAGGATACTAGCTACAACTAGTTATTTATCCCAGTAGCCTACATTATGAACAGAAACCACGTGATACGCTTCTGATCACGAAAAGGTCACTAATTACCATAGCCACAAAGTCAGAAGGTCTGCCTACTCGACCAATCAGATGAGGGGATTTGATGACGCGTAAACAGGTTTCTGGTTCGCGGGCAACGACCAATCAGATGAGGGAGTGTGATGACGCGTATGCCGACCGGCATGCAGGGGCAGACGATAGACATGCATTTGTTTTGTCTAGTGATCCATCAATGATTTGGTTATTTATTAGCCATAATAAAACCAACATTTCTAAATGCAAATCGGATGTCTTATTCAAACTCCGCTTGCAGGCTTATCATGATGTTTGCCCTTAACCAACAATGCAGTTTTAAGAAAAATAAGTGTTAAGTAAAAAATAGATAAGTGAAAAAAAATAATTAAAGAGCAGCAGTAAAATGACAATAGCGAGGCTATATACAGGGGGTACCGGTACAGAGTCAATTTGCGGGGGCACCGGTTAGTCGAGGTAATTGAGGTAATATGTACATGTAGGTAGAGTTAAAGTGACTATGCACAGATAATAAACAGAGAGTAGGAGTGTAACAGTATAACTTTAGTACGTCCCCTCGCCCCGACACGGGCGCGAACCAGGGACCCTCTGCACACATCAACAACAGTCACCCACGAAGCGTCGTTACCCATCGCTCCACAAAAGCCGCGGCCCTTGCAGAGCAAGGGGCAACACTACATCTAGGTTTCAGAGCAAGTGACGTAACTGATTGAAACGCTACTAGCGCGTACCCGCTAACTAGCTAGCCATTTCACATCCGTTACACTCACCTCCCTTTCAACCTCCTCCTTTTACGCAGCAACCAGTGATCCGGGTCAACAGCATCAATGTAACAGTATAACTTTAGTACGTCCCCTCGCCCCGACACGGGCGCGAACCAGGGACCCTCTGCACACATCAACAACAGTCACCCACGAAGCGTCGTTACCCATCGCTCCACAAAAGCCGCGGCCCTTGCAGAGCAAGGGGCAACACTACATCTAGGTTTCAGAGCAAGTGACGTAACTGATTGAAACGCTACTAGCGCGTACCCGCTAACTAGCTAGCCATTTCACATCCGTTACAGGAGCCACGTAAAAGAGGGGGGGCAATGCAAATATTCTTGGTTGCCATTTGACTAGCTGTTCAGGAGTCTTATGGCTTGGGGTAGAAGCTGTTAACAAGACTTTTAGACCTAGACTTGGTACTCCGGTACCGCTTGCCGTGCGGTAGCAGAGAGAACAGTCCATGACCAGGGTGGCTGGAGTCTTTGACAATTTTTAGGGCCTTACTCTGACACCACCTGGTAAAGAGGTCCTGGATGGCAGGAAGCTTGGCCCCAGTGATGTACTGGGCCGTACGCACTACCCACTGTAGTGCCTTGCGGTCGGAGGTCGAGCAGTTGCCATACCAGGCAGTGATGCAACCAGTCAGGATGCTCTCGATGGTGCAGCTATATGTGTCTCCTAACACCTGTGTGTAAACGGAAGACAAAAGTGTTGTCACTGAAAAATACTGTCGGCTGCAACTGTGATAAAATCGATTAAACCAGTGTACAGTAAGTATGTATTTTGCATTTATGGAATACTTTTGTTTGTGGTATGAAAGTAGAGGGATTTATGTTTCTAGAACCATACCCCAATTGAGAATCGACTCACATTTAGATGGAGGATTTGGATATTTTGGCTTCCAAAGCCAATTCACCTTTAAACAGAACATGTAGGGCCTTGGACTATAAGGAGTAACGTTAGGCTCCTTTAGTGGATTCTTGGGCTAGGACTCTCCTACTGTATCTTTACTTCACTAAGGCCACATTCTCCCAAATCAAAAGTGTCAAATCGATACAGAATAAAAGGCATCTCCATAGACAATGTGTTATGTATGAAATAATGTGATACCATTATATAGCATTTATCCTAGGCAGGTATGTTGCTACTAGAGCAGTGATACTAATTCAAGTACCGTGCCTGCGCATCAATGCACTTCGCTTGATTTTGAATAACGAATTCAAAGACTGTGTTCGAGGCCATCAAAAAACGGTTTTTATCATTTAAAAAAATTAAATACCATTTAACCTTTATTGTGAATGACTGGCTGACTGACCTATGTAAATGTAAACAAATGTTGAGAAACCATCAGTCTCAACACCGGAACTGACAAATTCAGGGTGTTTCTTTACCAGGAAAAGGGTGTTTTACAGAAACCCCATGAATTGCAGTCTGCAATTACACAATATTGAGTCAACGAACAGTTATTTATAATCGTTATTTATGATCCAAGGTGATTCTCGACTCGCCTTTAAAATCAGCTGCAATGTCGAATGGGCCCAAAGACCGTACAAGATGAAGTTGTGACAAAATGTGAAATTCGCACTCCGACCTGTGAATGGCAGCAATACGGAACACAGCGTCTAGTCTGCCGCAAACTCATAAGAAGAAAGAAGTCATGTAAACGTTATCTATGCTTGAAGTACAATTCCTACCATGCAATGGACACCGAAATTTGGGTGAAAATTCGACTTTATTTGCTTGATATTGAGGATATCACGTTGATAGCTCTACCCCAAAATGGACCTGCTGCTGCAAATGGACAATTTCGATAGCACCATAGAGGATTGGGCTACATATATCGAGAGACTTGAGCAGTATTGCTTTGCTAACGATGTAGAAGGTGAAAGAAAAGTGGGGGTACTTCTGGGTGTAATGGGAGCTAAAACATATAACTTGCTATGTACCCTTACAGCACCGACAAAGCCAGAAGAGAAGACCTTCAAAGAGATTGTAAATGCGTTACAGACTCATCTAAATCCAAAGCCGCTGGTCATAGCCGAACGTTTCCGATTTCACAAACGGAATCAGCAAAAGACAGAGTCAATACCGGAGTACATTGCGGAGCTCCGCCAGCTCTCGCAGTATTGTCAGTTCGAACAGGGATTGTCGGATGCGCTCAGAGACAGGCTTGTATTCGGGTTACACAACGAGAGCACACAGAAACGGCTCTTATCAGAAATAGATCTGACATTGGCGCGCGCATTGGACATAGCCATATCAATGGAAACTGCCGCAAAAGATGCAGGAGAGTTACAGAGGAAAAATACAGTGGAATGCACAGTGAACAAGTTTAACACCCGACGTCAAGAGAAATCACAGGCATGCTTTCGGTGTGGTAAAAAGGCACATGACCCTGTCGATTGCTGGTTTAAAGACAAAGACTGTAGACAATGTAACAAAAGAGGACACATACAGAAAATGTGCAAATCGAAGCAGAGTGAAAAAAAGTCACCCAAAACAGGAAAGAGAGACGGAAAAGTGCATCAGGTTACTGAAACTGATTCAAATGACTCTGATGAAGAAGACATGTCATGTCTTGACCTTTTCTCTCTTAAAGAGACAGATCGCAAAATAATCTGTGTGACACCTGAAGTAGAGGGGGTGGCACTAAAATGCACAATGTTTGACAGCAAGGACAGCAGTTTACATACAGATAGACAATTGCGTCAGAAAACGTTGGAGAAAGGGAAGGAAATGGCCACAATATCTGATGATGATGGTGGTGTTGATGATGATGATGACGATTATGATTATAACGGTGATGATGGTGATGACGATTATGATGATGATAATAATGGTAATGATCATTATGTTGCTAGTGACAGTAGTGATAAAGATGGTGACGATGATGTCTGTGACAACAGTTCAAAAACCAGAAACAAGTCCTACCACTGCTTAGACTGTGGTAAGAGTTTTACCCGAGTCTATCATTTAAAGAGACACAAGCAAACACATAACAAAGAAAAATCTCACCAATGCTCTGATTGTGGTAAAAGCTTCACCCGACCGGAACATTTGAAAAAACACCAGCGAAGCCATATGACTGACAAATCATACCATTGCACTAACTGTGATGAGTGTTTCTCTAAAGCAGCACAACTAAGAAGTCACATGAAAGTGCATGCCGGGGAAAAGCCTCACCTCTGCACCGACTGTGGGAAACTATTCCAGTCCTTACACGCATTTGAAAGACACCAGCAGAAACATGCTGGAAAGATGCTTCACCAATGCTCAGACTGTGGTAAAGTTTTTACCAGAGCCTATCACTTGAGAAGACACCAGTATACACATAAAGAGAAGTCTAATCACTGCTCCGATTGTGGTAAGAGCTTCACTCGTCCGGAAAATCTAAGAAGACACCAGCGGAAACACAAGGAAAAGACACGTTACCACTGCTCTATGTGTGAGGAGAAGTTCTCTACACAGGCAATGTTAAATAGTCACCTGCAGGTACATGTTGGAGAGCTACCTCACCATTGCTCTGACTGTTCGAAGGCGTTCTCAGACAAAAGACAATTTGAGATCCACCAGAATAGACATCAGCGAAAAACTGTAAAAGAGAGGTCTTACCTTTGCAGTGACTGTGGAATGACTTTCAGCAAGCCAAGCACATTTAAGGTGCACCAGAGATCTCACACAGGAGAAAAACCATACAGCTGCTCAGAGTGCGGGAAGAGTTTTGCCCAGTCCACCACACTCCGGATGCACCTCCAGTGGCACGCTGGGGAGAGGGCCAGCTACTCCTGCCCTGTCTGTGGGAAGACTTTCTCTCGAGCTGACAGTGTGAGGAGACACCAGATGGTTCACACAGGAGAGAGACCTCATGAGTGCCACTGCTGTGGGAAACGCTGCTTCCGACGGAGTGCTCTGATTATACATATGAGAAGTCACACTGGAGAGAAACCATACATTTGTTCAGAGTGTGGGAAGAGGTTCTCCCAAGATGGCGACCGGAAACGACACCAGATAAGACACCACCCTGACCTCTGACCTGAAGAGGACAGCAGGCACAGGAAGGCTTCAGTAGAGGCACACCGATCCCAAATCCACCCTCAGCCCCAACCTACCTAGCTCCCCTATACCAGGGGGTGGCAAACTCATTCCTGGAGGGTCTAGTGGTTTTTACTATTTCCCATATTATGGCTAAAATCTGCTAGCTAGCTAACCAACAATTGTAATGATATATTTGAGAGACAAGTGCTCATTGTGCAAATATATTTGTTTTCAATAAACATTGGAGATGAAATATAGCTTACATGTTGTCAACAATCTAAGCCAACCCCGTTTGTTTTGCCCCATAGTTGCGCACTCGTCTGTTTTGTTGCTAAACAACCAACCCCTCTATGCAGATGTTGAAGCACGGTTGCTTGGAAAAACTCCCTAGAAAGGCAGGAACCTCGGAAGAAACCTACAGAGGAACCACATTCATATATTTCTTCATAACTCTTTATTTCTATCCATTCATCATTGTGTACTGTATTCATGGTGCATTTAATAGATGGAAAACAAAAAAAGATTTGGCAAAGCAGGATACTAGCTACAACTACAGTTATTTATCCCAGTAGCCTACATTATGAACAGAAACAACGTGATACGCTTCTGATCACTGAAAAGGTCACTAGTTAGCCACAAAGTCAGAAGGTCTGCCTACTTGACCAATCAGATGAATGTTGAACGTGTATACTGGCTTACGGTTCGCGGGCAACGACCAATCAGATGAGGGAGTGTGATGTCGCGTATGCCGACCGGAATGCAGGGGCAGACGAGAGACATGCATTTGTTTTGTCTAGTGATCCATCAATGATTTGGTTATTTATTAGCCATAATAAAACCTACATTTCTAAATGCAAATCGGATGTCTTATTCAAACTCCGCTTGCAGGCTTATCATGATGTTTGCCCTTACTCATAGTTACTTGTCTTAACCCTACATATGAGGACACCAAGGTCCGGACCTCAAATGTTTTCGAAAAACAAAAAAACACAGTTATAATGAAAATAAACTACAATATAAACTGCATGCTACAGTCCTACTGCAGTATAACTTTAGTTGAACTTCAATTGAACTGCACACTGAGTTGATTGAAGACAGCATATTGCAGTTCATTTAATTGTTTTACTAAGTATGTGTGTCAAATTACTGTTGAGTTAGAATAGTAGAATACACAAGGGGCAGTTTCAAAACTTAGTTGTGCATCAGAAAGGTTCCTCTTGTTATATGTCACTCATTGAAAGTCACTCAATTATCCCATGTCAGTAAAAAAATGAAGATTGGTAATTTAGTCTAGCCAGCTATCTGAATTACCAACCGGACCTCCAGGGGGCTCTATTGATTTCTTTGTCACTCTCACTCAGATATCATATTAACATGGCATAAATCATGGAAAAATATGTAGAATTGCAGGAACTTAACTTTAGAACTGAAAAAATGTCTTCCCGCCCCTGTTGAAAGAAGAAAATTGACGACTTAAAAATGTAGATCTATCTATCTATCTCTATTGTTTACTCCAATATCTGTATTGTTCTTAAAATTGCATGTAGACAAAGAAATGTAGACTTAGATTTTTTTTTATTATCCCAAAATCCACAAGTAATCCTCAAGTAAAGCGTACACAATTAAATTGGCTGATTTAAGATACATTTCAACCCCGTTACGTTATTTGGCACTTGGGCACTTACTATGGTCATTTATTTATTTAACATCTTGATATGAGATTTTTTTTTAATTAAGTTGTACTCTTTATGATAACATTTTAAAATTAATTTAAATAAAAGTTGCACTATTCAAAATGTACTCAATTGGTAGAATGTTCCGCTCACTCTGTCCTACCAGTTTTTAGATGTCCACTGTGAAACATTTAAACCAAAGGCAAATGTATTTATGCTGTGGAACATGAGCGTTCATATCCAGCAATAGGCTTTGCAGATGTGAAGACAGGTCTGTCATGCACTGTTCATTTTGAAGATGATAAGTGAGGTCTGTGATCTCTTTATGATGGCCTGCACATTGACCCACAACACCTTCTTAGAGGTCCTCTTCTGTCCTCTTCCAGATGGACCTCAGTATGGACAGAACTCTTCTTCATCACCATGCTGCTCAGATGTGGAGATGTTTAGAAAATGCAGCATTTCCCACGAACCATAACGCCTTGATCACACCTACAGCGTATTTGCGCAAATTGGTACGCAGCATCATCTGGATATGTGTGCAACAAAATATCAACATTCGCCTTCTGCTACCATTTCTGTCAAGCCGTCTACTCATACAGTTTGACGCATACATTCGATAAGTCCAACGTATGCACCACACAGAACTCACTACAACGCAATGCTGCAAGGCAAACGCAGCGTTCAATTGGAAATTAATGTACTTCTGGTGTACCAAAATGCAATGAAGCTGTCGGTGTGATCGAGGCGGAAGCTGGCATATGTATCATCAAATTCCCTAATCTGATTGGTCGGGTAGGCAGGCTTTCTGAGCCGGCATCACACTCCCTCATCTAATTGGTCGAGTAGGCGGGCCCTCTGACTTTGACTGTGGTAACTAGTGACAACCAATAGAAAACCGTGAGAGAGGTAAAGCTGATGATGTTCATATGCTCAAAAGCGTCCAGGCTGCCGAAAATCCACAAGAAGAAGAAGCTGATGACGTCGCTCTGTTTACATCTTACCTCCATAGCTAGCTAGCATGTTTTTAAAGAGTAGATAGTTCCCTAGCTAATTTTGATGACAATATTTTTTTAGTAAGCTAACTACAAGTTTTCCTTTCCCGGTCCGAATCTTAGATCAACTAATTGAGAAAAGTTTAGATTTTATCACATGTTAAAAGGCAACACAGCAGTAGCAGGACAGCTAACTAGCTAGCTGGTATTCTCCTAGCCCAGCTTGACCATGACTCTCAGTTCCATTACATTACACATAAGAAACATCGGATGAAGGCGTCTTCTGTATGGGGGAGTTTTGTTAAGAGCCACGAATCTCGGTTTGAATATTAACACGCATTAATTGCGGTACGGGTTTGGAAACATAAATACCTTATATCATATCAGCAAGAAATTATTTTCTAAAAACAAAAGGTTAAATTGATACACACCTTTATAGGGTTAGTGTTCCCACATGGCCATATCTCCATGTTACCGCGCGTGTTTACGGAAAACAGACGGAAGACAGAGTTGACTACCTGTGCTAATTAGCTATATGTGTCTCCTAACACCTGTGTGTAAACAGAAGACGGACGCCACAAGTGTTGTCACTGAAAAATACTGTTGGTTGCAACTGTGCCAAAACCGGTTAAACCAGAGTACAGCACAGGAGATTGGTGGTACCTTAAATTGGGGAGGACGTGCTCGTGGTAATGGCTGGAGAGGAATCAGTGGAATGGTATCCAGTAGATCAAACACATTATTTGGTTCCATTCAATTTGCTCTGTTTCAGACATTATTATGCACCATCCTCCCCTCAACAGCCTCCACTGGTGTACAGTAAGTCTGTATTTTGCATTTACGGAATAATTTTGATGTGAAATGAAAGTAGAGGGATTTATGTTTCTAGAACCATACCCCAATTGAGAATCTGTTCACATTTAGATGGAGTATTTGGCTGTTTTGGCTTCCAATCCATTTCGCCTTTGAACAGAACATGTAGGTCCTTGGACAATAAATAGTAACGTTAGACTCCTTTAGTCCTTTATTGGACGAGGACTCTCCTATCTTTACTTAACTGAGGGCTAAATCCTCCCAAATCAAAAGTGTCAATTGGATACAGAAGAAAAGACATCTCCATAGACAATGTGTTATGTATGAAATAATGTGATACCATTATATAGCATTTATATTAGGGACTACTTAATATGCTACGAGACAGTGATATTTATTCAAGTACTGCGCATGCGCGTCAACTTTCTGTGCTTGAATTTGAACAATTAAGTCATAGGCCTTGTTCCAGAGCATCAAAACCGCTATGTATCATGGGTACATTGTGAACGACTGACTGATCTACAAATAACATTGAGTAGTTATTTATGATTCAAGGTGAGTTGTAGATTAGTCAGTCTCGACTCGCCTTTAAAATCGTCTGCACTGTCAAATGAGCCCAAAGATCGTACAAGATGAAGTTATGTAAACTCACCTCATTTTGACAAAATGTGCAATTCACACTCCGACCTGTGAATGGCAGCAATACGCAGCACAACGTCTAGTCTGCCGGAAACTCATAAGAAGAAAGAAGTCATGTAAACGTTATCTATGCTTGAAGTACAATTCCTACCGTGCAATGAACACCAAAATCGGGGAGAAAAATTGACTAAAATATACTTTATTTGCTTGATATTGAGGATATTACGTTGATAGCTCTACCCCAAAATGGACCTGCTGCTGCAAATGGACAATTTCGATAGCACCATAGAGGATTGGGCTACATATATCGAGAGACTTGAGCAGTATTGCTTTGCTAACGATGTAGAAGGTGAAAGAAAAGTGGGGGTACTTCTGGGTGTAATGGGAGCTAAAACATATAACTTGCTATGTACCCTTACAGCACCGACAAAGCCAGAAGAGAAGACCTTCAAAGAGATTGTAAATGCGTTACAGACTCATCTAAATCCAAAGCCGCTGGTCATAGCCGAACGTTTCCGATTTCACAAACGGAATCAGCAAAAGACAGAGTCAATACCGGAGTACATTGCGGAGCTCCGCCAGCTCTCGCAGTATTGTCAGTTCGAACAGGGATTGTCGGATGCGCTCAGAGACAGGCTTGTATTCGGGTTACACAACGAGAGCACACAGAAACGGCTCTTATCAGAAATAGATCTGACATTGGCGCGCGCATTGGACATAGCCATATCAATGGAAACTGCCGCAAAAGATGCAGGAGAGTTACAGAGGAAAAATACAGTGGAATGCACAGTGAACAAGTTTAACACCCGACGTCAAGAGAAATCACAGGCATGCTTTCGGTGTGGTAAAAAGGCACATGACCCTGTCGATTGCTGGTTTAAAGACAAAGACTGTAGACAATGTAACAAAAGAGGACACATACAGAAAATGTGCAAATCGAAGCAGAGTGAAAAAAAGTCACCCAAAACAGGAAAGAGAGACGGAAAAGTGCATCAGGTTACTGAAACTGATTCAAATGACTCTGATGAAGAAGACATGTCATGTCTTGACCTTTTCTCTCTTAAAGAGACAGATCGCAAAATAATCTGTGTGACACCTGAGGTAGAGGGGGTGGCACTAAATTGCACAATGCTTGACAGCAAGGACAGCAGTTTACATACAGATAGACAATTGCGTCAGAAAACGTTGGAGAAAGGGAAGGAAATGGCCACAATCTCTGATGATGATGGTGGTGTTGATGATGATGACGATTATGATTATAACGGTGATGATGGTGATGACGATTATGATGATGATAATAATGGTAATGATCATTATGTTGCTAGTGACAGTAGTGATAAAGATGGTGACGATGATGTCTGTGACAACAGTTCAAAAACCAGAAACAAGTCCTACCACTGCTTAGACTGTGGTAAGAGTTTTACCCGAGTCTATCATTTAAAGAGACACAAGCAAACACATAACAAAGAAAAATCTCACCAATGCTCTGATTGTGGTAAAAGCTTCACCCGACCGGAACATTTGAAAAAACACCAGCGAAGCCATATGACTGACAAATCATACCATTGCACTAACTGTGATGAGTGTTTCTCTAAAGCAGCACAACTAAGAAGTCACATGAAAGTGCATGCCGGGGAAAAGCCTCACCTCTGCACCGACTGTGGGAAACTATTCCAGTCCTTACACGCATTTGAAAGACACCAGCAGAAACATACTGGAAAGATGCTTCACCAATGCTCAGACTGTGGTAAAGTTTTTACCAGAGCCTATCACTTGAGAAGACACCAGTATACACATAAAGAGAAGTCTAATCACTGCTCCGATTGTGGTAAGAGCTTCACTCGATTGGAACATCTAAAAAGACACCAGCGGAAACACAAGGAAAAGACACGTTACCACTGCTCTATGTGTGAGGAGAAGTTCTCTACACAGGCAATGTTAAATAGTCACCTGCAGGTACATGTTGGAGAGCTACCTCACCATTGCTCTGATTGTGGAAAGGCGTTCTCAGACAAAAGACAATTTGAGATCCACCAGAAAAGACACCAGCGAAAAACTGTAAAAGAGAGGTCTTACCTTTGCAGTGACTGTGGAATGACTTTCAGCAAGCCAAGCGCATTTAAGGTGCACCAGAGATCTCACACAGGAGAAAAACCATACAGCTGCTCAGAGTGCGGAAAGAGTTTTGCCCAGTCCACCACACTCCGGATCCACCTCCAGTGGCACGCTGGGGAGAGGGCCAGCTACTCCTGCCCTGTCTGTGGAAAGACTTTCTCTCGCTCTAACAGCGTGAGGAGACACCAGATGGTTCACACAGGAGAGAGACCTCATGAGTGCCCCTGCTGTGGAAAACGCTGCTTTCGACGGAGTGCTCTGATCATACATATGAGGATTCACACTGGAGAGAAACCATACATTTGTTCTGAGTGTGGGAAGAGGTTCTCCCAAGATGGCGACCGGAAACGACACCAGATAAGACACCACCCTGACCTCTGACCTGAAGAGAACAGCAGGCACAGGCAGGCTTCAGTAGAGGCACACCGATCCCAAATCCACCCTCAGCCACTACCTTCTGAGCTCTTACCCCCTAGCCCCTGTACCAGGGGGTGGCAAACTCATTCCTGGAGGGTCTAGTGGTTTTTATTATTTCCTTTCCATTTGTGTCCAATTAACACCTAGACAACCAGGTGAGGGGAGTTCCTAATCAAGTACAAGGGAGGAGCGACAACCGGCAGACACTCGACCCACCAGATATTGAGTTGACATCCCTGCCCTATACCCTCCGTCCCCTAGCTCATACACCTAGCTCCTAACCTCTAGCTCCTACTCCCTAGCTCCTACCCCCTAGCTAGCCCCTGCCCTCTAGTGAAAATCTGGTTTAAAGAACAGCTGAAATGTGAACCATTTTATGTCAGGTAGTTTGTTTTGTTTGCTTTTCCATTTCCTCCTTTAATTATACATTGCTATTTGAGATCTGCTGTACTGTGTTCAGAGAACAGTCCTGTAGTTTTCCCTTTCTGTTAGACTCACACTTGCTGCTTTCCAAATAACATTTGACAAATGTTTGAGCCACAGGGTAATACATGTTTGTGGACCACTGTTATTAGTTTGTGTTTTTACAGTCACTTTGATTCAAGTTTAACAACCAGTAATACATTCATCAGTCCTTGTTTATGTCATTGTAAACCAGAAGGTGATAGTTGGGGTGTGCTGAGTTAGCAGAGACTAGGATTACACACAGTCTCTCCAATGTATGTATTTATATTGTATGTTTGTGTGTATTATTATGTGTGTGTGTGTAATCTGTATTGTTTATTCAGTCAGCTCCAGTCTCCCAGCAGAGACCAGAGACAGACATTTCCCTCTGAGGCCGTTATTCAATTTCTCTGTCTCTCTCTGTCTCTCTCTGTCTGTCTCTGTCTGTCTCTGTCTCTCTCTGTCTGTGTGTGTGTGGAATCTTTTCACTTGGATCTCAAAAGTGCTTTATGTTCATTCCTTATTTTATAATTCACAATTTTCTTCATAATTCAATATTTCTATCCATTTTGTACAGTTTGCATGGTGCATTAAACTGACCCATAACAAAGGATTAACAGTTAAGGCTACTACAGTCATTTATCTCAGTAGGCTACATTATGGAGAAGGCTGTGATTGCTACCTGCAATTCAGAGCGTTCCTGCTTGTGGCCATTCCTGTATCTGCAGGTACTCGTCTTTATACTTCTATTGGTCCATGTTTAAATTAGGACTCCGGTACACATATGGGAGGCGGGGGCTACACAGCTAACTTAGTAGGTGGCTGCAATACAGTTTATAGGATGTAGTCCGCCATAAAAATACCAAAAAAATGACGACACTGCTAGCTAGCTAAAACACCGGTAGAAAGTGTCCTTCGCCCCTGCCTACTGAGCACTGCCTTCCTGCAGTTCTGTTAATGTTACGTTTGGGGCTTCTGTGTCTGTTTTGTTCATTACATCACCTCCTCACAGCTTTAAAAAATAGAGGGGTTAGGTGGCTGTTATATCTGTTACATCTGGCATCCAACGCATCAACAGATTACACATTCATTTTAAGATAAAACGTTGCACATTAATTATACTACAATGATGGCATAGCCTAAACGAAAAACTCTGATAATACTTGTAATTCCATTTGACCCACATTTTAATCGCATAGACAAATAAGGGAAATGGAGAATATCAAAAGTGTCACTTAAACACAAGCCACACGCAGGAACCAATGGGACGCTCAAGGGGGCGCGATCAATGTATGAATGTCCACATACTGGAATACACAGAATTGCGGACCGCAATCACACACTACTGATGGATTCGATTATCTGGCCCGGGTTACCCCGGAGGTTGCACCTGGTGAAAAGTGATAGCATTCTTTTTGGCACCGGGCTGCCACCGGGGTGGTGCCCAGGTCAAAGCTCACTGCGCAGTTGGCTCAAAACAAAAGTGACGTAGCCTGAGCTAGATTAAGGACATGGAGTAAGGAGTTGGATTCTGTTTTCACATACAAAGGTGATTGCTTTTGATACAAACGCTTTATCTGCCTTCCCAATGAAAACTAGTTTGACAATTCGAACATATATTTTATGGAAAAAATATGTTGTATGTTTCTAGACGATGCAACAGGCTGCCTTGTAGACAACATGACCGAGCGCTGCAGATCACTGATCCATTTGAGAATGGCGCTCCCCGGCACGGCTTTTGCCCATTGAGTTGTGCACCGCGGCTCAGGTTATTATAACATAAACCACGTGATAAGCGTATGATGACGTCACACGGTTGACGGCTGCATACTTCCGTAGCTAACAAGCACGTTTGCGAAGACTATAGTTTACTTTGTAATTTCGTTAATCATATTTCTTGTTGAGTTAACTGACTACCGATATTTTTTTCTTTCACGTTCCGAATATAAAATTGACTGGTTGCAGTGAAGAGTTGTCGGTTATATCACGAGTCCAGGACAACACAGCAGCATCGGGACTCTTAGCTTTCCTTCATTGTGGGCCAAATCTAACCAAATCATCAAAAGCGTTTAATGGATACAGTAAACAACGCTTCTACATATACAATGTTTGAGGACAGTTTACATAGACAGACAACTGCGTCAGAGAACGTTGGAGAAAGTGAAGAAAATGGCCCCAATCTCTGATAATTATGATGATGGTATGATGGTGATGGTGGTGACGATGATGCCTGTGACAACAGTTCTAAAACCAGAGACAAGCCCTACCACTGCTTAGACTGTGGTAAGAGTTTTACCTGTGTCAATAATTTAAAAAGACACAAGAAAACACATAGTAAAGAAAAATCTCACCAATGCTCTGATTGTGGTAAAAGCTTCACCCGACCAGAACATTTGAAAAAACACTAGCGAAGCCATATGACTGACAAATCATAGCATTGCACTAACTGTGATGAGTGTTTCTCTAAAGCAGCACAACTAAGAAGTCACATGAAAGTGCGGAAACACTTAGTGGTTTTATTATTACCTTTCCATTTGTGTCCAATTAACACATAGACAACCAGGTGAGGGGAGTTCCTAATCAAGCAAAGGGAGTAGCGAAAACCCGCAGATACTCGGGTGTCCAGACATTGAGTTTGACTCAATGGCTACATTTGACTCATCGCATACTGCTGCTACTGTTTATTATCTAACCTGTTGCCTAGTCATTTTATTCCTACCTGTATGTACATATCTACCTTAATGATCTCAAACCTGCACATCGACTCGGTACTGGTACCCCCGTGTGTGTGTATATCATTTGTATTTTTAATTTTCAAAATGTTTCTATTATTTGTCTATTTTTCTCTGCATTGTTGGGAAGGTTCCATAAGTAAGCTTTTCACTGTTAGTCTACACCTGTTGTTTACGACAATGCACCCCTGCTCTATACCTTCTACCCCCTAGCACCTAATCCCTAACTCCTATCCCCTACCCTGTAGTGAAAATCTGATAGAATTTAACAATGGGTGAACAATTTATGTCAGGTTGTTTGTTTTTCCATTTCCTCCTTTAATTATACATTGCTATTTGAGATGTGCTGTACTGTGTTCAGAGAACAGTCCTGTAGTTTTCCCTTTCTGTTAGACTCACACTTGCTGCTTTTCAAGTAACATGACAAATGTTTGAGCCACAGGGTAATACATGTTTGTGGACCACTGTGTTATTAGTTTGTGTTTTACAGTCACTTTGATTCAAGTTTAACAACCAGTAATACATTCATCAGTCCTTGTTTATGTCATTGTAAACCAGAAGGTGATAGTTGGGGTGTGCTGAGTTAGCAGAGACTAGGATTACACACAGTCCTATGTTTATGTATTCACAGTGCATTCGGAAAATATTCAGACCACTTCACTTTTTCCAAAATGTGGTACAGCCTTATTCTAAAATGGATTAAATTGTTTTCCCCACCTTATCAATCTACACACAATACTCCATAATGACAAAACAAAGAGTTTTTTAGAAATTTTTGCAAATGTATTAAATATAAAAATCTGAAATATCATATTTACATAAGTATTCAGCTCTTTTATTCAGTACTTTGTTGAAGCACCTTTGGCAACAATTACAGCCTCAAGTGTTCTTGGGTATGACAATACAAGCTTGGCACACCTGTATTTGGGGAATTTCTCCCATTCTTCTCTGCAGATCCTCTCAAGCTCTGTCAGGTTGGATGGGGAGCCAGGATCAAGGGAAAGATGAATGGCGCAAAGTACAGAGATCCTTGATGAAAACCTGCTCCAGAGTGCTCAGGACCTCAGACTGGGGCAAAGGTTCACCTTCCAACAGGACAATGACCCTGAGCACACAGCCAAGACAATGCAAGAGTGGCTTCGGGACAAGTCTCTGAATGTCCTTGAGTGGCACAGCCAGAGAATGGACTTGAACCCGATCGAACATCTCTGATCTGTGCCTCGATACAATCCTGTCTCGGAGCTCTACGGGCAATTCCTTCAACCTCATGGCTTGGTTTTTGCTCTGATATGCACTGTCAACTGTGGGACATTATATAGACAGGTGTGTGCCTTTCAAAATCATGTCCAATCAATTTAATTTACCACAGGTGGACTCCAATAAAGTTGTTGAAACATCTCAAGGATGATCAATGGAACAGGATGCACCTGAGCTCAATTTTGAGTCTAATTGCAAAGGGACTGAATACTAATGTAAATAAGGAATTTGTGTTTTTTGTTTTCAATAAATGTGCAAAAAGTTCTTAAAAACTGTTTTCACTTCATCATTATGGGGTTTTGTGTGTAGATTGATGAGGATTTTTCTTTTATTGACTCCATTGTAGAATAAGGCTGTAATGTAACAAAATGTGGAAAAAGTGAATAATTTCCTGAATGCACTGTATATTGTATGTTTGTGTGTGTGGTAGAAGGTCAATGTAGAGAAACCTCAGTAATGCGACTGAAACTGTATTGTGAACTGTGCATAATAAACAGTCAATAGTACATACTATTAGAATAAAAATAGCCTAATGCACATGTAACAGACAATAATACTACACAGAAACACAAGGGGGTTTGTGATTTCATTTTTATTATAAAACATCAATTGCCCAATAGTTTAAAGAGGGCTAGGAAAACAAATCCACAATCAGCTAGTTATACAGTACAATACAACAGCATTCAAATGCAAATAAGCTAATTTGATCATCATATGAGGACACATTTTTCTGAGTAGCATTCACTGCTTACAAAGGACACGTCCAGTGTGGGAACCTAAACTTATTAACTATGTTGAAAACCAGTCCCTGTGTAACGGATGTGAAATGGCTAGCTAGTTAGCGGGTACGCGCTAGTAGCGTTTCAGTTATACTGTTACACCTGCTTCTATGTATGTAGCTATTTACAACTTACATACAGACACTAAAGCCAGTTGAGAACAATAGGCTTTATTCACAGAGCACACAGAAGTGACAGACCACTCTGGCCAGACAATAGCCTAGTGTCAAATGATAACATCAACTTTAAAACATCTTTACAATAAGCATATGCAAATACAAGAGTTTATAAAAACGCTACACAATGGATAGGCTACACAACAAGTAGGTCCCACTGGGCACAGACATCGTTCAATGTCTAGTTTTGATTTACATGTGGTTGATTTGTCAACTAACGTGAATTTAACTTGAGATCAACCAAAAATGTAACCTTGTCATTGGATTTAGGTTACAAGTTGGGTGAAAAATACGAAATTCCCTTAGTTGATGATCACTGTTTCAATGTTTTGGTCGTTAGCTGCGCTCTCGGGGGGAATGGCTTCATTGGCAACATTTTTGTTTTTATTTTCTGGTCGCCAGACCCCTATACAACGGTGTAGCCTACAACACACAGAAATATATGTTCGAAAAAAATACACTGATTTCAAACTGAGGAAGTTAACGTTTGGTGAAGTCGGCATGCATAACAGACAATCAAACCAAATGAAAAAAGTATCCTGATATTGTCTAGCGTCTAGCCTACACATCATTTCCCTTATCAAAGCCTCCGTTCTAAGTGACCACAATAAAGATAACGTATGTGATGGACATCAAACAGGAATGGTAGACATTAACTTGTCTGTCCGGCTCCTGTGGCAAGTGTGGATGTGCGCAAAACTCTCTTCTCATCGCCTACACATAATGTCTCTTGTCGAAGTCTCCGTTGGCCGAGATGGTCTTGGTGGGGGCATAATTGATGGGATAGGCACTCTTGCCTCGCTGGGGACAAGAACAGCACAGCAGGGTTCCCCCCAGAAGGAGCAGGGCTGTGGCGGCCCAGCCGATATAGATGGCCGCTCCTATCTCCCTCTTCTTGGACGAGGACACATCTGGGTTGTAAAAGTCTACTATGATGTTATTGGCCATCCAACAGAGGGGAACCAACACCAATAGACCGCTGATTATGTAGACCACCCCACCGGCGTGCACCACTTTTGCTTTCACCAATTCGGTCTTGATACAGTTAGTGCACTGCGCCCCGGCAATAGTCACCACCAGACCCGCCACCCCAAGAACCGCCGCGATCACCGTGAGGGCGCGCGCTGTCTGCAGGTCATGGCTGAGCGCCAACACCGAGTCGTGCATCTTGCACTGCATCTGGCCGGTGCTCTGCACCACGCATGACATCCAGAGCCCGTCCCAAGTGGTCTGCGCGACTACGATATTCATATCGATGAACGCCGTCACCTTCCACATGGGCAGCCCACACGCGATCATGACCAGGAGCGAGCCCAGTAGGCACAACCCCATCCCCAGGAACTCCAGACAAGCAGAGAGCATGGTGAGCCTTTTTCTTCTTCAAATACAAAGAGGAGATTGAATAAAAATGTAATTTAATATCCACTAGAATATCAGAAAAATCTCTTCTCCTATTCGCTGTAGAAATGTTAGGCTTGTAATATATTATATGTTAGGAGATTAACCTCTTTAGTAAGGTATATAGGTTTTCTAGCAGGACAGGATCTATGTACATCGCTGTCTGAGTCCACTCTGTGCAGGATGGGGTGCGGGGTTTGTCATTTGTGGGACGGCTATTCGTACGCCACAGTTCAGATAAACAGTTACACTTATATGTCAAAACAGAGTGGACAGACTTTAAGCCAACCGGCGGCAAGGGCAATCTCCGCTTCAGCCAATGAGCAGGCAGAAGTTGCATCCAGAGAGACAAGAGTTTCATAAGGAGAGAGCGAGAGAGGGAGATGGTGAGTGTGTGGCAGTAACAGAAAAATAAACCCAACATATGTGCAGGTTGCCCCATGATTGACCAGGCTCTATATGAACTACAGTCTACCTTCATTGTATTACAGAAATTAGTATTGAATGCAGGTAAAACTAAGTACAGTTGAAGTCGGAAGTTTACATACATCTTAGCCAAATACATTTAAACTCAGTTTTTCACAATTCTTGACATTTAATCCTAGTAAGAGTTCCCTGTCTTAGGTCAGTTAGGATCACCACTTTATTTTAAGAATGTGAAATGTCCGAATAATAGTAGAGAGAATGATTTATTTCAGCTTTTATTTCTTTCATCACATTCCCAGTGAGTCAGAAGTTTACACACACTCAATTAGTATGTGGTAGCATTGCCTTTAAAATGTTTAACTTGGGTCAAACGTTTCAGGTAGCTTCCCACAATAAGTTGGGGGAATTTTGTCAAGTTTGTAGGCCTCCTTGCTCGCACACGCTTTTTCAGTTCTGCCCACAAATTTTCTATGGGATTGAGGTCAGGGCTTTGTGATGGCCACTCCAATACCTTGACTTTGTTGTCCTTTTGCCACAACTTTGGAAGTATGTTTGGGGTCATTGTGCATTTGGAAGACCCATTTGCGACCAAGCTTTAATTGGGATAGGGGGCAGCATTTTCACGTTCGGATGAAAAGCGTGCCCAGAGTAAACTGCCTGCTACTCAGGCCCAGAAGCTAATATATGCACATTATTAGTAGATTTGGATAGAAAACACTCTGAAGTTTCTAAAACTGTTTGAATGATGTTTGTGAGTATAACATAACTCATATGGCAGGCGAAAACCTGAGAAAAATCCAACCAGGAAGTGGGAAATCTTAGGTTTGTAGTTTTTCAAGTCATTGCCTTTCGAATATACAGTGTCTATGGGGTCATATTGCACTTCCCAAGGCTTCCACTAGATGTCAACAGTCTTTAGAACCTTGTTTCAGGCTTCTACTATGAAGGGGGAGCGAATAAGAGCTGTTTGACTACGAGGTCTGGCAGAATGCCATGAGCTAAGTATCGCGCGCGGCCGTGAGCGCGAGCTGCGTTCCTTTTCATTTCTAAAGACAAAGGAATTATCCGGGTTGAAACATTATTGAAGATTTATGATAAAAACATCCTAAAGATTGATTCTATACATCGTTTGACATGTTTCTACGAACTGTAATATAACTTTTTTGACTTTTCGTCTGGACTTTCGTCTGGACGTGCCCGCGCCTTGTGAATTTTGATTGGTGAACTAAACGCGGTAACAAAAAGGAGGTATTTGGACATAAAGATGAACTTTATCGAACAAAACAAACATTTATTGTGGAACTGGGATTCCTGCGAGTGCATTCCGATGAAGATCATCAAAGGTAAGTGAATATTTATAACGCTAATTCTGACTTTTACTGACTCCACAACATGGCGGGTATCTGTATGGCTTGTTTTTGTGGCTTAGCGCTGTACTCAGATTATTGCATGGTGTGCTTTTTCCGTAAAGCTTTTTTGAAATCTGGCACAGCGGTTTCATTAAGGAGAAGTATACCTTTAATTCTATGCATAACACTTGTATCTTTTATCAAAGTTTATGATGAGTATTTCTGTAAATTGATGTGGCTCTCTGCAAATTCACCAGATGTTTTTGAGGCACAACATTACTGAACATAACGCGCCAATGTAAACTGAGATTTTTGGATATAAATATGTACTTTATCGAACAAAACATAAATGTATTGTATAACATGAAGTCCTATGAGTGGCACCTGATGAAGATCATCAAAGGTTAGTGATTCATTTTATCTCTATTTCTGCTTTTTGTGACTCCTCTCTTTGGCTGGAAAATGGCTGTAGGTTTTTCTGTGACTAGGCACTGACCTAACATAATCGAATGGTGTGCTTTCGCTGTAAAGCCTTTTTGAAATCGGACACGATGGCTAGATTAACAAGAAGTTAAGCTTTAATTTGTAAAGCCTTTTTGAAATCGTACACGATGGCTAGATTAACAAGAAGTTAAGCTTTAATCTGCCATTTCAGCGGATGTTGTCTAGGCTAGCCTTAAGAATTAACTTCCTGACTGATGTCTTGAGATGTTGCTTCAATATATCCACATAATTCTCCAAACAAATTACTCCAGGCAAAAGCAATGGATCTTTACACTGGAGTCAAAGTGGTCCGCAGTGCGTTGGAGTACGTTGAGAAGCTGAGGTGCGACAGTGAGTTCCTTTGAAGCCATTGGGGCACAGTGCAGTGCTACTTACACACCACCACCAGCTCCAATCAAATGATGACATTATGTAAGTACAAATCTCCAGCAATACATGGTGGACAGTACATTAGGCCGGCAGGACAGAGGAGAAGAGACTGAGTGTAAAAGACTGTTCTTCAGCACGTTGGATGCTGTCGTTGTAGGAACAATTCAGTGAACGCAACAGCCAGCTGAGGAGGCCCTGTGGGCCCTGGACCCAGAGAGCCACTTTCTAGATGTGAACAAGGTGAAACCACTGCTGATCAAAGCAAAACAGATTTTTTGGAAGCTGAGTTTAGTGTCACTCGCCAGTTTTTGCTGAAATCGCCCGCTCTGGCTCCAATGTGGACAAATGGACCCTACTTGATATCCTGCAACGATTCTCTGGGCCGCTCTCTGCTATGCCGACCATGTTTACTGCACTGAAACATGAACTGACTTTTGGGGCGTCCACAGCTACATGTGAGAACTCATTTTCCACTTTGAAAAACTTGTTCAGTCAGCACAGAAGAAGCATGCTACACTTGAGGAAAACTCAACTAATCCAACTAACATTTGAGAGGGCTCTTACAATAAGATTTAGGGGAGAATGGAACGATTGATTACTCAGGAAGTTCCACAGAGCATCAAGGAGGCTGCAAGTCTTGAAAAGGTAAGATTGAAACAATCTAGCTGCTTGGTTTATCAAAATCTTGCTTTAATGTGTAGGACGCTGTCCAAGGTGCTGATAGAGCGCAGTGGATATTCCGTGCCATAGACAGGTTGGTTGTTTTGCAACAAATCCGACACATGGGCAACTATGAGGCAAAACAGACGGGGTTGGCTTAGATTGTTGACAGAAGCTATATTTCATTTCCAATGTTTATTGAAAACATAAATACATTTTCACAATGAGCACTTGTCTCTCAAATACATCATTACAGTTGTTGGTTAGCTAGTGTTGTGACTTTACTTTCATTGATATGATGACTCTTATTTATTTAATCCACTAACTATGTTTAATTGTTACCCGATTAAATTAATTATGTAACAATTAACTCATTAGGAATTTGGGGCTCCACGGAAGAGGTTGTTTAAATAGTCACCATCTCCCAAATTAAACTCTATAAGGTCTATATCTATTATATCGATAAACTATCATCTTATTAATCATTGCCTCTTATCATATCATTCTGAACAGTTGTAACCTCATCCATCTGCAAAACCCTCAGCCTTACTCATGATTCAGTACTACACAAATTGGTTTAATTATTTATTTACTAGCTAACTAAATAATTACACAGAATAAACATACACCCATAATACATGAGACAAAGGTCCCTAGCGGACTGACACAATATGGTGGCTTTTACTCAACCACATGGAGAGGGAGATAGAGAGAGAAAAAAATACACTTATCTTCGATACATTTCAGAACTATTCTCACAGTAATCATAGAGTTTACACATGAACTGCTGCCCGTTTGGAATAAAAAAATCATGAATGTATTTACGTGTGAATGCCTTTGTTCGCCATTTATCTCTGTCGTAACCAGCCCTCATTAGGAAGGTTGTTGGCCTTTCAGCGGCAAGCTTGTATGGCTCTGATTGTCCAAAAAGGGTCTCCCCTTTCCCATCTTCTACTGTTGTTTACTCTGGAAAATAGCTAGCCAGCTATCTCGATGGTTCCCATTGATGATGAGCGTAGTAGGAGAGTCTCACTTAGATGAGTGTTTCTAGATATTTGACTCAAGACAGCTAATCAGCTGTACCAGTGATTGTCTTAGAGGGGAATTTGTTTGCTCCCTCGTGTCGGTATTCAGGTTTCGGACCACTTTTGAAATTTGTATTAAATATTTACATTTTTTATTTAACCTTTATTTAACAAGGCAAGTTAGTTAAGAATACATTCTTATTTACAATGACTGCCAACCCCGGCCAAATCCAAATCCATTCGCCTTTTGTTTACTGTGTGTGTTTACTGTTCATGTAATTAGCTTAAATATAGATTGTTTCATCCCTTTATCAATCTGATATTTAGTTTACTAGGCCTACTACTTGGTATCTCTGTTTTGTTCTATTCACATTCATTTGTTCACATTGTTACTATTCTAAGCCAAACTGGTATTCAGTATTTTTGTTTGCATGCATGAATAACTACGCTACTACTTTCAGCATTTAGTTTAAATTATTTTGGTAAGAAAGCTGTGTGTACGGCTGCATTCACTTAGGCTGTTTGTAATAGGGGAATTGCTCCATCTATCTATCTTGTAGCCTATATTCTTTACCAAACGGCCTTGTTGTAGGGCGCTGTCCATTGTGCTGATACAGCGCAGCAGAGATAGGCTACAGATTTCAAAAGCACTCAATGATTTCGGAGTCTCTGCATTTAAACTTTGTTTATTGTGCAGTGGCAGTCGGGGACATTTAAGATGAGGGAGGATGATTTTTTGTTGTTGTTGAGCATGGCCTTATTTCTATTACAGCATATTGGAGGACTGTCATTCATGATCCATTCACCCAGCTCTATGTAACATCGGTATGTTTAGGCTACTACATGATACTCAAATTTTCCCTACACCTATCATGAGGTTGCTACAACCTAGCCTAAGAATGAACATTTACAACATAGGTGCACAGGTTGAGAGAAATTTGAGAAATCAAGGTGACAGACACTGACACATTCAATACTGCCTTGCACACTCGTTTCTGCATCTAGCTGATCTAGGGTGCAATCATTAGTCCAACAGTTGCAAAAAATAGTTTCTATTGGACAAATTAAGGTATATTTATCCCCGTTTCGTTCTGTTTAGAAATGTTTTTCAACAGAATCGGCGGAATGAATACACCCCTGTGTAAGAAGGTGAGTGTAGCTGGTGCATGAAGTCAGGCGCAGGAGAGCAGAATGAGTGAGCAACGTACTTTACTCAACAAGGCACAAGGTAACAATTACACTTGACCAAAACAAGACGGTAAAGATAACGCACGGGTGAACCCAGCATCCGTCAAAAAAACAGCCATCAAAATAAACCTAACTGAACAGGTAATAATCCAGCACAACACCATGGGGGAAACAGAGGGTTTAAATACAGGAACAAATAATTGTGAAATGGAAAACAGGTGTGTGAAAACAAAGAAAAAAACAAAGGAAAAAGAAAAGTGGATTGGCGATGGCTAGTAGACCGGCGACGCCGACCGCCGAGCGCCGCACGAACAAGGAGAGGCAGCGACTTCGGCGGAAGTCGTGACAGTAGCCTCCCCTTGACGCCGGCCTCGGGGATGACCCGGAGGACGAGGTGCAGGGCGATCCGGATGGAGACGGTGGAACTCCCTCAGCATTGACGGGTCCAACACGTCGTCCACCGGCACCCAGCACCCAGGACTTAGAAAACCGATCCACAATGACCAGGATCGTGGTGTTGCCCTGTGAGGGAGGAAGATCCGTCAGGAAGTCCACCGACAGGTGCGACCACAGCCGTTGCGGAACGGGTAGGGGTTGTAAATTCCCTTTGGGCAGGTGCCTGGGAGCCTTGCACTGGGCGCACACCGAGCAGGAGGAAACATAAACCCTCACATCCTTGGCCAAGGTGGACCAGCAGTACTTCCCACTAAGACAGCGCACCGTCCGACCGATGCCAGGTTGACCAGAGGAGGGTGACGTGTGGGCCCAATAGATCAAACGATCACGGACAGCAGACAGAATGTACAGGCGCCCAGCTGGACACTGGTGGGGAGTGGGCTCTTTGCGTAACGCCCGCTCGATGTCCGCGTCCAGCTCCAACACCACCGGTGCCACCAGGCAAGAGGCCGGAAGTATGGTAGTGTGATCCATGGACCGCTCCTCTGTGTCATACATCCGAGACAGTACGTCTGCCTTAGCGTTCTGGGAACCTGGTCTGTAGGATAGAGTGAAAACAAAATGGGTAAAGAACATAGCCCACCTTGTCTGGCGAGGGTTCAGTCTTCTCGCCGCCCTGATGTACTCCAGATTGCGGTGGTCAGTTAGCCCCCTCAAACAAATGCCTCCACGCCTTCAGAGCCTTGACAACAGCCAACAGCTCCCGGTCCCCCACATCATAGTTTCGCGCCGCCGGGCTGAGCTTCTTCGAAAAGAAAGCACAGGGGCGGAGCTTTGGTGGCGTGCCCGAGCGCTGAGAGAGCACGGCTCCTATCCCAGCCTCGGAGGCATCCACCTCCACTATGAACGCCAAAGAGGGAAACGGATTAGCCAGCACGGGAGCCGAGGTAAACAGAGCCTTCAGGTGACCTAAAGCCCTGTCTGCCTCAGCCGACCACGCAGCCGCACCGGTCCACCCTTCAGCAGTGAGGTAATGGGAGCTGCTACCTGACCAAAACCCCGGATAAACCTCTGGTAGTAGTTGGCAAACCCCAGAAACCGCTACACTTCCTTTACCGTGGTGGGAGTCGGCCAATTACGCACGGCTGAAATGCGGTGACTCTCCATCTCCACCCCTGACGTGGAAATGCGGTACCCTAAGAAGGAGACGGACTGTTGGAAGAACAGACATTTCTCAGCCTTGACGTACAGGTCATGCTCCAACATTCGACCAAGCACCCTGCGCACCAGGGACACATGCTCGGCGCGTGTAGCAGAGTATATCAGAATGTCATCAATATACACCACTACACCCTGCCCGTGCAGGTCCCGGAAAATCTCGTCAACAAAGGCCTGGAAGACTGATGGAGCATTCATCAACCCGTACGGCATGACGAGGTACTCATAGTGCCCTGAGGTGGTACTAAATGCCGTCTTCCACTCGTCCCCCTCCCGGATACGCACCAGGTTGTAAGCGCTCCTGAGATCCAATTTTGTGAAGAAGCGCGCCCTGTGCATTGACTCGATCGCACTGGCGATGAGAGGCAGCGGGTAGCTGTACCTCACACTGATCTGATTGATCCCTCGATAGTCAATACATGGGCGCAGACCCCCATCCTTCTTCTTCACAAAAAATAAACTTGAGGAGGCAGGTGAAGTGGAGGGCCGAATGTATCCCTTCCCCAGGGATTCGGAGACATATGTTTCCATAGCCACTGTCTCCTCCTGGGAAGTGCTGTGTCTACCAGGAGATTTATCGCACAATCCCCTCGTCGATGAGGTGGTAATTCTTACAGAAGGCGAGAGCCAAATCGGCATATTCTGAGGGGATGCGCACGGTAAAGACCTGGTCTGGACTTTCCACCGTAATCGCACTGATGGAAACTCCAACACACCTCCCTGAGCACTCTCGTGACCACCCCTTGAGAGCCCTCTGTTGCCACGAAATAGTGGGGTCATGACATTCTGATCACATGCAAACACAGTTCACTTTCATAGCAGCCACATACAAACAGCATGATCCCTTTGACCGTTGTATAATTCCTTCTCGCATCAACATGCTCTTCTCCTCTCACCTTTTCCCTTTCCTTGTGGAAAGTGCAGTGCAAAACACATCAGCTGTCTGTGACCAGGCAAAAAAAACGTTCCAAGCCAAACCTTCATATCATAACCGCTATCCACTACACATAGCCTACATCGTTATTACCATATTATCTAACGTCATAATCAACAGAACTAACACATGCAGTACAGTGTACAGTCAGCAAGCAGTTTAGCAGTTACACCGGCGGGCCCGGTGGCAATACATTTATAAAACTCAAAGCTTACATTGACTTGGAAGAGTTCCACTGTTGGATAGCCATAGCCAGCTAGCTACCATAGCACCCCTCTCTGTTTGAGCTGGGTGTCACGCCCTCACCTTAGTTCCTTTTTTATGTCTCTAAGTTGGTTTGGTCAGGGCATGAGTTGGGGTGGGCATTCTATGTTTTGTTCTATGTGGTCCTTTTCTATGTGTTTGGCCGGGTGTGGTTCTCAATCAGAGGCAGCTGTCTATCGTTGTCTCTGATTGAGAACCATACTTAGGTAGCCTGTTCCCACCTGTGTTTGTGGGTAGTTGTTTTCTGTTTTGTGTCTGCACCAGACAGGACTGTTTCGTTTCGTTCACTCTCTTTGTTGTTTTTTGTTGTTTCAGTGTTCAGTTTATTTATTAAATAAAAATGAACACTTACCACGCTTCGTTTTGGTCTCCTCCCTTAGACGATCGTTACAGAACTACCAGCCACCAAAGGACCAAGCAGCGTGGTGGAATGGACTCCTGGAAATGGGAGGAAATCTTGGACGGCAAGGGACCCTGGGCACAACCGGGAGAGTATCGCCGTCCTAAAGAGGAGCTGAGACGCTACGAGGAGTTGGCTCGAGGAAACGTGCACGAGAGGCAGCCCCAGATTTTTTTGGGGGGAGGCACACGGGGGGATTGGCGGAGTCAGGTAGGAGACCTGAGCCAACTCCCCATGCTTACCGTTGCGAGAGAGTGACCGGGCAGGCACCGTGTTATGCGGTGAAGCGCACGGTGTCATCAGCGCGCACTCATAGCCCGGTGCGCTACATCGCAGCTCTTCGCATCGGCCGGGCTAGAGTGGGCATCGAGCCAGGAGGGATGATGCCGGCTCAGCGCATCTGGCCTCCAGTGTGTCTCCTCGGCCCGGGTTATACTGCACCAGCCCTACGCACGGTGTCCCCGGTTCGCCAGCACAGCCCAGTGCGGCCTGTTCCAACTCCCCGCACTTGCCGGGCTACAGGGGGTATCCAGCCAGATCGAGTTGTGCTAGCTCTGTGCTCGAGACCGCCAGTGCGCCTCCACGGCCCAGTGTATCCGGTGCCTCGGCTAAGGAAGAGGCCTCCTGCATGTCTCCCCAGCCTGGTGAGTCCTGTGCCTGTGCTAAGCCCTAACCCTCCTGCATGTCTCCCCAGCCTGGTGAGTCCTGTGCCTGCTGCCAGAGCCAGGCCTCCTGTGTGTCTCTCCCCTCCAGTGATGATCCATGGCACGAAGTCTCCACTGATGATCCATGGCACGAAGCCTCCAGTGATGATCCATGGCACTAAGCCTCCAGTGATGATCCATGGCACGAAGCCTCCAGTGATGATCCATGGCACGAAGCCTCCAGTGATGATCCATGGCACGAAGCCTCCAGTGATGATCCATGGCAAGAAGCCTCCAGTGATGATCCATGGAAAAAAGCCTCCAGTGATGATCCATGGCACGAAGCCTCCAGTGATGATCCATGGCACAAAGACTCCAGTGATGATCCATGGCAAGAAGCCTCCAGTGGTGATCCATGGCAAGAAGCCTCCAGTGATGATCCATGGCACGAAGCCTCCAGTGATGATCCATGGCACGAAGCCTCCAGTGATGATCCATGGCACGAAGCCTCCAGTGATGATCCATGGCAAGAAGCATCCAGTGATGATCCATGGCAAAAAGCCTCCAGTGATGATCCATGGCAAGAAGCCTCCAGTGATGATCCATGGCACGAAGCCTCCTGTGTGTATCTCCACTCCAGTGACGCCCTTCAGTCCGGAGCCTCCAGCGACGATCCCCAGTCCGGAGCCTCCAGTGACGATCCATAGTCCGGAGGCTCCAGCGACGATCCCCAGTCCGGAGCCTCCAGCGTCGATCCCCAGTCCGGAGCCTCCAGCGTCGATCCCCAGTCCGGAGCCTCCAGCGTCGATCCCCAGTTCGGAGCCTCCAGCGACGTCCTCCTGTCCGGAGCTGCCAGAGTCGCCCTCCTGTCCGGAGCTGCCAGAGTCGCCCTCCTGTCCGGAGCTGCCAGAGTCGCCCTTCTGTCCGGAGCTGCCAGAGTCGCCCTCCTGTCCGGAGCTGCCAGAGTCGCCCTCCTCTCCGGGGCCCGCTGCGAGGGTACCCAGTCCGGGGTCGGCGGCGAGGGTCCCCGCTCTAGAGGCGCCACCTAAGTGGGCCAAGCCAGAGGTGGAGCGGGATCTACGTCCCGCACCAGAGCCGCCATCGCGGTGAAATGCCCACCCAGACCCTCCCCTATAGGTTCAGGTTTTGCGGCCAGAGTCCGCACCTTTGGGGGGGGGGGGGGGGGGGGGGTACTGTCACTCCCTGACCTTAGTTCCTTTTTTATGTCTCTATTTTGGTTTGGTCAGGGCGTGAGTTGGGGTGGGCATTCTATGTTTTGTTCTATGTTGTCTTTTTCTATGTGTTTGGCCGGGTGTGGTTCTCAATCAGAGGCAGCTGTCTATCGTTGTCTCTGATTGAGAACCATACTTAGGTAGCCTGTTCCCACCTGTGTTTGTGGATAGTTGTTTTCTGTTTTGTGTCTGCACCAGACAGGACTGTTTCGTTTCGTACACTCTCTTTGTTGTTTTTTGTTGTTTCAGTGTTCAGTTTATTTATTAAATAAAAATGAACACTTACCACTCTGCGTTTTGGTCTCCTCCCTTAGACGATCGTTACACTGGGTGTTTTATGTAGATTAAACTAGCTAGCTGCATTGGCTAGCTAAGTAAGTGAGAGTGAAAGTTAAAAAATATACAACAAAATATCTTTCTCTCTCTCTCTCTTGCTTCTACTTCATTTTTTAAGAAATTAATTTGTCTAAAACTGTTCAACTGTTGTCTTTCTCTCTCTTTGAGTCAACTACTCACCACATTTTATGAACTGCAGTGCTAGTTAGCTGTAGCTTATGATTTCAGTACTAGATTCATTCTCTAATCCTTTGATTGGGTAGACAACATGTCAGTTCATGCTGCAAGAGCACTGATAGGTTGGAGGACATCCTCCGGAAGTCTTAATTCGTGCTGTTGCTGTGAAGATACTGTTGCCACACCGGCGGTCAAGAGTCATGAAGGCAGTCAAATTCCATGTGACCGTTTAATCACAGTAATTAGGCTTCTCCAAGCACTGATGCTGCTGCTGGTCATTAGTAACCTAACAAACTTGCTAACTGCCTGGTAATCAGCGCTCTATTGTCCCTCTAATCACTCTGACATCAATGCAAATGTCTTCGAAAATCGAATCAAACGCTTCATGAGAGCCCATGAGATGTTGCACAAAATTTCTATCAGCTAGGCAATTGCGCAATTAAAAAAAGAGTGATGGCCTCTACTAAAAAGGATCACATCAGCTTTCTATAGGCTAGGCCTACTATATTTATTTCTCAACTTTCCTAATATTAAGCACATTGCTTATATATTCAACAGGAGTATAGCCTACCTGGCTGTGCATGAAAATAAACCATGGGGAAAAGCATCCTCCATTCGCTATTTAAGTGCATAGATGACATGTAATTTTTTCCACTGCTCCTGTTTCAATATAGGTGCATGATAATGGTTCGTTCTAAATCAAAACAAATTTCACACATATATTATTTAGTGTATGTAAAGACAAGATTAAATCAAGAACAGTTTGATGGGTAACAATATTAGCTTATCACTTGTGAATTATATATTATCACTTGTGAATGATGCCCAACATAAGAAACAATGCGTTTTTTGCGACTTTTTCTAATCATAGTTGCACACCCATAGGCCTATATGTTTTAATAAGGTTTGTATCACAACTATCCGCTTTACAAGGGGTGTAGAGCCTAGCTGGCATACATAAGCATTGACAAAGGCCATCTCCCGGGTGGCGCAGTGGTCTAGGGCAACTATGCTAGTTGCGCCACCAGAGTCTCTGGGTTCGCGCCCAGGCTCTGTCGCAGCCGGCCGCAACCGGGAGATCCGTGGGGCGACGCACAATTGGCATAGCGTCGTCCGGGTTAGGGAGGGTTTGGCCGGTAGGGAGGGTTTGGCCGGTAGGGATATCCTTGTCTCAGTATGTAAAATAATTTAATAAAAATGTATGCACTCTACTGTAAGTCGCTCTGGATAAGAGCGTCTGCTAAATGACTAAAATGTAAAATAAGCAGCATGTTTGTTTCAAGTTTGGGGGAAGATCATTTTCACCATAAAAATGCACCTTTATAATAAAATAATGACATGCATAATTGCATTTGCGATAACTTTTGATAATGGTGTTTTCTGCTCATGGAACATTTGCTCTTAATGCTTCTACCATGTGCGCATTGTTGCACTTATAATGTGAAGAAATAGGCTAATAGTTGATCAACATTTTAAGCTAAATGTTCTGATCTGTTGTGTCAGCCACATAGGGATCTATTGCATCACACAACTGTCCCAGACAATGTTTGGAATATTTATTTCTCGCACAGAATAGAATAGTTAGACTTTTGTACTATGGGGGATAGTAGATTGACAAAGGCTAGTGCTTTTGCTGTTCGTTAGGCCTACTCATCTTGTTGGCTGATAAAAAGTAAATGTGGACAGTTCTTCCAATATTTGCAATATGCACCTCGGAATTGGATAAGGATGCATGCAGTTGCGTCCTTGGTGTGTCTGTCTTCACTTGTAGCCTGTGAGAAAGACCTGGGCCCTCATTTATCAATGTTGCGTATGAACAGAAAGGTTCGTAAACCTAGTGTGCAATCATTTCTAAGCAAAGTGTGGGATTTATCAATTTGTACTTATACTTGAGAATGTGTGGGATTTATCAATGTGTACTTATACTTGAGAATGTGTGGGATTTATCAATTTGTACTTATACTTGAGAATGTGTGGGATTTATCAATGTGTACTTATACTTGAGAATGTGTGGGATTTATCAATGTGTACTTATACTTGAGAATGTGTGGGATTTCTCAATTTGTACTTATACTTGAGAATGTGTGGGATTTATCAATTTGTAACTTATAATTGAGAATGTGTGTAAATTGAAGCACACCTCTGACCATGCGTACCCACAGCACCTTGTGGTAGAAAGTCAAACTGCTAATGAAATACCATCCACCAAATGGAGAAAGGATTGACATACTGGACCAAATCATAAAATATGAAGAAAAAAGATAATACATGAATCGTTTATTTCGTATTTATTTTATAGACACTTAAGCTACTAATATTTTTCTCAGGGTGCTATCGAATTCATAAACATGAAACCATTTAAGCCTAATTGAATAATAATTGAATAATAAAGTCAATTAGAAAGAGAGTGGAATGTAAGGTTGGAGGCAATTTAGTTAAACCAGTTAAATAATATAAAAGGCAACACAGGCATTGTGACTTGTCCAAAATGGCAGATCTTGCATTGCTGGAGGATCTGGCACAAGCTGCATTACGCAGGGAGCGTGTTTTCAATGAGCGTGCAGATTTTTTTGCTGAGAGTGACGCTTGGCTTATTAGTAGATTTTGTTTTCCAAGGCATATTTTATTGTATCTCTGCAACCAACTCTCTCCAGTATTAGAAAGGGAGACGAAACGCACCAATGCCATCCCAGTGCATACCCAAGTCCTCTCCACCCTGGGATTTTTGGCCACTGGAACATTCCAACGGGAGATTGCGGATCGGTCTGGCATTTCACAACCAACCATGAGCCGAATATTGCCTGCAGTCCTTCATGGCATTATTTCATTGACCCCCACAATACATGCAGTTTCCGTACACTGCTGTGCAACAGGCCAGAGTGAAAAAGTATTTCCATACCATAGCTGGATTTCCTAATGTCATTGGAGCAATTGACTGCACCCACATCGCAATAAAATCACCATCAATGAATGAATTCAACTTCGTCAAAAGAAAAGGTTTCCATTCTGTCAATGTGCAGGTCATCTGTGATTCACATTTGGCTTTGTTGAATGTAGTGGCCAAATGGCCAGGTGGGACACGATTCATTCTTTGTGCGGAACAGTTCAGTCGGCCTTAACCTCCAGGAAGGAGCTGTTGAGGATGGATGGCTTATTGGTAAGTGACTTGTTTTTTTATTTTCAAGGTTTTATTTGCCATGTTAGACCTCTACTGGGAAACAATATCTGAATGGTGTGTTTCATAACTGCAGGAGACCGGGGTTACCCGTTAAAAACATGGCTGATGACTCCCCTCACAAACATCTCAAACCAACAAGAGGCAAGGTACAACCAAGCCCACGCAAGCACAAAAACAACAGCGGAGTGCACCATAGGCCTGCTGAAAGGGCCTTGTGCTTGTCTGGAACAGGAGGCACACTGCAATACTAGCCGAGCAAGGTTTGCCTCTGAAATGCCATTCTTTCAAATGCCATTACGTGAATGTAATACAATGTGCAAATTCCTTTTTAGGTTTGTTACATTGTCAAGGCTTGCAGTGTGCTCCACAACATTGCAATCAAAAATGGCATTCCACTGAATGATCCACCAAGACCCGATGAGCCCATGCCTGACGGAGTGTTTCCCACAACCCATAGCTCTGGCACTGAGGACAAGAGTCAATATCATACAACGGTTTTAGATATCTGTTCTTCCAAATATTGTAATCAAATCGACAAGGAAAACACATTTACATTGCACCAGAATTTATTGTCTCACATGTTTGACACAATCAAACAGTTCTTTCAATGATTGATTTATCTCTCTTAGGCCGTTGCATACATCCTCCAGCTGCTGTTTGAGTCCAATAATTGATACGTTGATCTCTTGTTTCAGGACTGCGTCAGTCAAAACATGCGGCGCAGCTGAATCGCTCCATAAAGAGGACACCCTTCTGGTAGGCCTGGGACTGAGGGGTCAGGCAAATTTACATTTACATTTTACTTTTAAGTCATTTAGCAGACGCTCTTATTCAGAGCGACTTACAAATCACCCACATCTGTCAAGATTTATTTTTTTGTTATTTTTGTAATATTCATTTTGTTACATTAATTTTGCTATATATATTTCTTACATTTATTGTCAACAAAAGATATTTAAATGTGGTCCATGTCTGAATATGGTTGCGAAAATAAAGCTTGACTTTCTAAATTTCATTAACTGTTCTGCACTCAGATGAGGCAGAATTTACCATAGCTCAAGCCTGCTCCCAAGCAATATTTTGTTTGTTATTTGTCAAGCCATTGCTGAGGGCTCCAAAAGTATGGCTTGTTTTGCTTCCACTTCAGTGATCAAAAGTAATATTTCTGTGTACTAAAAAAGTTTTTTTTCTTTGTCTTCTTTGATTTCTCCATGTTGGCGGACAGAAATTAGTGACATTTCTTGCAGCTTTAAAGGGAAGGTTTGTGACCATAAATGGTCATTTAGGGCGGTTCTTTATGTAAATGAGACTTCACGTGCACTAGCTGTAACGGGTGTCATCGTCTGAAGAGGAAAAATCGGACCAAAGCGCAGCGTGGTAAGTGTTCATGACTTTTATTTAACTTCTTATGGCTGCATCCCTCTACCGGGATCGATATGACAGCAGCCAGTGAAAGTGCAGGGCGCCAAATTCAAACAACAGAAATCTCATAATTAAAATTCCTCAAACATACATGTGTCTTATATAATTTTAAAGTTGATCTTGTTGTTAATCCCACCAAAGTGTCCGATTTCAAATATGCTTTTCAGCGAAAGCACTACAAACGATTATGTTAGGTCACCACCAAACGACAATAAGCACAGCCATTTTTCCAGCGAAAGATAGCTTTCACAAAAAGCAGAAATAGAGATAAGATTAATCACTAACCTTTGAATATCTTCATCAGATGACACTCATAGGACTTCATGTTACACAATACATGCATGTTTTGTTTGATAAAGTTCATATTTATATCAAAAAATCTGAGTTTACATTGGTGCGTTACATTCACTAGTTCCAAAAACATCAAGTGATTTTGCATAGCCACATCGTTTCAACAGAAATACTCATCATAAATGTAGATGATAATACAAGTTATACACATGGAATTATAGATATACCTCTCCTTAATGCAACCGCTGTGTCAGATTTTAAAAAAACTTTACGGAAAAAGCAAATCATGCAATAATCTGAGATGGAGCTCAGAACAATAGCCAAATTAGCCGCCATGTTGGGGTCAACAGAAACCAGAAAATACATGATAAATGTTTCCTTACCTTTGATGAACTTCATCAGAATGCAGTCCTAGGAATCCCAGGTCCACAATAAATGCTTGATTTGTTCGATAATGTCCGTTATTTATGTCCAATTAGCTACTTTGGTTAGCGCCTTAGTGGTAAACAATTCCAAAGTCACAAAGCGCATCCACTATAACGTGACGAAATGTCCAAAAGTTCAGTCAGTAACAGTAACAGTCAGTAGAAACATGTCAAACGATGTACTGAATCAATCTTTAGAATGTTGTTAACATACATCTTGAATAACGTTCCAACCGGAGAATTAGATTGACTTCAGAAGAGCGGTGGAACGGAGGTCCTCCTCATGTGAAGGCGCGTGTTCAATGCGTGGTTACCTCATGGCAGTGATTACTAATTCCTGTCTCCTTCGGCCCCCCTTCACATTAGAGTCATCAGACAAAGTTCTATTGACTGTTGACATCTAGTGGAAGCCGTAGGAAGACTCATCAATATCTCGCTGTAATGTCAATGAGAGCTTGGTTGAAAATCTGCCTCCTCAGAAACAATTCAAACAGGAAGTGGAACTTCTCAGGTTTTTGCCTGCCATATGAGTTCTGTTATACTCACAGACAATAATATGCATATATTAGCAACTGGGACTGAGGAGCAGGCAGTTTACTATGGGCACCTCTGTGCACCTTTCATCCATGCTACTCAATACTGCTCCTGCAGCCATAATAAGTGTTAAACTGAACACTAAACAAAATAACAAAGTGCAAAAACGAAACCGAAACAGTCCTGTCAGGTGCAGAAAACACTAAACAGAAAACAACTACCCACAAAGCATAGGTAGGAAAAAGCTACTTAATTATGATTCCCAATCAGAGACAACGATAGACAGCTGTCCCTGATTGAGAACCATACCCGGCCAAAACACAGAAATACAAAACATAGAATGCCCACCCAAATCACACCCTGACCAAACCAAAATAGAGACATAAAAAGCTCTCTACGGTCAGGGCGTGACAGTACCCCCCCAAAGGTGCGGACTCTGGCCGCAAAACCTGAACCTATAGGGGAGGGTCTGGGTGGGCATTTCTCCGCGGTGGCGCCTCTAGAGCGGGGACCCTCGCCGCCGACCCCGGACTGGGGATCACTCGTAGCGGGCCCCGGACTGGGGACCCTCGTAGCGGGCCCCGGACTGGGGACCCTCGTAGCGGGCCCCGGACTGGGGACCCTCGTAGCGGGCCCCGGACTGGGCACCCTTGTAGCGGGCCCCGGACTGGGCACCCTTAGCACCACTCCTCCAGGCTGAATGCCCACTTTAGCCCGGCCCCTCCAGAGTGCAGGCACAGGTCGAACCGGGCTGTGGGGGAGCACTGGAGATCTGGTGCTTACCACTCGCACCTCTCCACTTGGCTCATTGCCCACTTTAGCCCGGCACGGGCGGAGCGCAGGCATAGGACGAACTGAACAATCCCAGCGCCCCGGAGACACAGTACACAGAGCCGGCGCAGGATACCCTGGGCCAAAACGGCGCACCGGAGACCAAGCGCACTGAGCTGGCACAATCCGCCCTGGCTGGATGCCCACTCTCGCATGGCGCTCCGGGCTATGAGCGCGCACTGGAGACACCATGCGCTTTACCGCATAACACGGTGCCTGACCAGTACCATGCTGCTTCCGGTAAGCACAGGGAGTTGGCTCAGGTCTATCGCCTGACTCCGCCAATCTCCCCGTGTGCCCCCCAAATTATTTTGGGGGGGGCTGCCTCTCGTGCCTGCCGTGCTGCCTTGCCTCATATCGCCGCCTCCCATTTTTAGCTGCCTCCAGCTCCTTTTTCGGGCCGGCGATATTCAGGGCGTGACAGTAGCACAGTGTTTTAGAACGTGTCTGATTTATCAAGGCAAAATAAATACAGGTGTGTGTAAATCTGTAAACGATGGGTGCTGAGAGTCAGGAAGCAAGTTCAGGGAGTGAGTGTTTTAATAAATAAACGGAACAGGTGAGTGTCATAATGCGCTGCTGCACGTAACGATGGTGACAGGTATGCGCCATAACGAGCAGCCTGGTGACCTAGAGGCCGCAGAGGGAGCACATGTGACATAATCAAGCGTACGAGCAATTGATTAATACCACAATTTTTGTACTTGTAAACATTCTAAATTTTCTTTGTACGAGTTAATTTAAAAGCTTTCTATGCAACATTGATAAATGAGGGCCCTGATCACGTGATGGAGTGCGCAGCACTAAGGGAGAAGGCCACAACGGCCACTGGCAGCAAAAGGCATGGATTTTTTTAGGGTGCATTACGGCCAAACAAAGGGGATGCCGCCGTGAAATTCTAGGCATTATCAAGTGCTTGTCAAATTGTGAATGAGTGACTGATGTAGTGTGTACAGCCTGCGCAAAAATCTGAGCTCATGCCTTTCAAGCAACTTTTTTCAAATCATCATTAGAGTCGCATCATGCAACTTAACATGTATTAAAAATCAAAACATATAGCCAGACGTTTGTAGAACAACTAAAGTTGCATTAATAACTCTAAATTAAGCACATAGGAATACCTGTTTCTTTGTTAACCGCTCAACACAGACTAGCTGCTTGTGCGCACTCCCTCAAATTGTTTGGAGAAAACATCCTTTCTATTTTATTCAGCTATGTTCAATTGTATTCTTCATACTATAAAATAATGCCATGGAATTCTAAGAAAATCTTGACTGCTAAATTAACTAGTGTAGCACACAGCCATTTGGAATAGCCAGATCAGGATCTAACATTGTAAGGTTCTGCTTTTATTTTCTTAGTCAACCTTGTGTTCTTTTTCTTCATGTTCTTGAACTTAGCCCTGTTTCTTTGTATTCTGGAACGTAGTCTGTCTTTCATTTTTGTTAATTGATTTCACCTGTGTTCGTTTCTCACCTGGTCTCATCAGTTCCCTATTTAGTTCAGTTCTTTCTGTTTGTATGGTTGTAAGGTATTGTTTGTTTTTGACTGCCTACCTGTGTTTGACCATTGCCTGCCTGTGACCACGATTCCTGCCTTCTGTGAAGGCGTAATAAACATCTGCCTGTGAATCTACACCTTTTTCTCCCTGAGGATTCATTACAAACATAAGGACAACTCAGAGTATGCTATTCTGTTCTTCTGAAATATATGACATTTTATTAATATCATGCTTCTTTAGACCTGTCTAAAATAAATAAGGGATTTATTGTGAAGGTGTAGGCTATATTGCATTGATTTATTAGACTTTTTAAATGAAGATGTTCAAAAGGTCTGCATTAGTGGCTTGTATACTATGTGTGGAAGCCAGGAGATGCTAAATGTGTTTATGTTAATTAACAGTCAATTACCGTGAGACCGACAGTTATTTGCTTGACAATCCCCCACTGACAACATTTTGTGACCGCCACAGACCTAGATAATTACTGTGTAAGTCTACGGAAGGGGGTGAGAACCACGAGCCTCCTAGGTTTTGTATTGAAGTCAATGTATCCAGAGGAGGACTGAAACTAGTTGTTCTTTGGCTACACCATGGTGCTACCCTACAGAGTGCTGTTGAGGTTACTGTAGACCTTCATCGCAAAACAATGTTTTAGTCAATTATTTGGTGAGGGGAATATATTTAGTATAGTTTTATCTAAAAAGGATAACTTTTTTAAAACTTCTTCAGCCTAGGGTCCTTTTTTCTCTCAATTTCTGCCTGACTGACATGCCCAAAGTAAACTGCCTGTTGCTCAGGCCCTGGAGACAGGATATGCATATAATTGGTACCATTGGAAAGAAAACACACCACAGGGTGTCAGCACTCTATGTTCAAGATTTCAGGCTTGTTTCTTCCAAAACAAGTAAGAAATATGAGTTTTAGTACTGGGACACAATATTAGAAATTCGTGTTTGGGCGCACGAGGAAGACAAGACGCACCTGCTAATATCGGTTTCCTATTGAACATACTTCTTTCCATATGAAATATTATAGTTTGATTACATTTTAGGGTATCTGAGGAGTCAATAGAAACGAATTGTAATGACTCTGGGTTTATAAGCGCGGATATCGACTCTGCCGCTCGAGCATGCTTTTGCGGTATGGTCGATAGCGCGCTGGACTTCGAGCTAGAAGGTTGAGGGTTCGAGACCTGCTCCCTGCCGGTTTCATTATAGTATTTTGACTTGTTTTAACAAAGTTTAGAGGTAGATTTTTGGATTCCTTTCTCTGCATGTTGAACGGGTGGATTACGCAAATCGATGACGCCAACTAAACAGACTTTTTGGGATATAAAGAAGGATTTTATCTAACAAAACGACACTACATGTTATAGCTGGGAACCTTTGGATGACATATCAGAGGAACATTTTCAAAAAGTAAGTGAATATTTAATCGCTATTTGTGAATTTATGAAACCTGTTCCGGTGGAAAAATATTTTGATGTGGGGCACCATCCTCAAACAATCGTATGGCATGCTTTCGCTGTAAAGGCTACTGTAAATTGGACAGTGCAGTTAGATTAACAAGAATTTAAGCTTTCAACTGATATAAGACCTATGTACCTACATGTTTAATATCCATAATTTTTATGATTATTTATTTGAATTGTGCACCCTCCCGCTAGCGGGACGCCTATCCCAGAGAGGTTTTTTAATGTTTCACTATTTTTCTTTAAGTAAATTCACTGAGGATGGGCCTCCCCTTCCTCCTCTGAGAATCCTCCATTGTTATTGTGGTAGAGCGTGTTTATATAAGCAGAATTCAATATAAATCCAATGCAAAAAACAAATAAAATGTAGCCCCTGAGCCGATTTTAACTGCCCCCTTCTCCTGTTCTTCTCTGCAGATCCTCTCAAGCTCTGTCAGGTTGGATGGGGAGCGTTGCTGCGCAGCTATTTTCAGGTCTCTCCAGAGATGTTTGATCGGGTTCAAGTTTGGGCTCTGGCTGGGCCATTCAAGGACATTCAGAGACTTGTCCCGAAACCACTCCTGCGTTGTCTTGGCTGTGTGCTTAGGGTCGTTGTCCTGTTGGAAGGTGAGGTTTCCCAGTCTGAGGTTCTGAGCGCTCTGGAGCAGTTTTTTAAAATTAATTAATTAATTATTATAATTTTTTTTACCCCCTTTTCTCCCCAATTTCGTGGTATCCAATTGTTAGTAATTACTATCTGTCTCATCGCTACAACTCCCGTACGGGCTCGGGAGAGACGAAGGTCGAAAGCCATGCGTCCTCCGAAACACAACCCAACCAAGCCGCACTGCTTCTTAACACAGCGCGTCTCCAACCCGGAAGGCAGCCGCACCAATGTGTCGGAGGAAACACCGTGCACCTGGCTACCTTGGTTAGTGCACACTGCGCCCGGCCCGCCACAGGAGTCGCTGGTGCGCGATGAGACAAGGATATCCCTACCGGCCAAACCCTCCCTAACCCGGACGACGCTAGGCCAATTGTGCGTCGCCCCACGGACCTCCCGGTCGCGGCCGGCTGCGACAGAGCCTGGGCGCGAACCCAGAGTCTCTGTTGGCACAGCTAGCGCTGCGATGCAGTGCCCTAGACCACTGCGCCACCCGGGAGGCCCTGGAGCAGGTTTTCTATCAGGAATCTCTCTGTACTTTGCTCGGTTCATCTTTATCTCAATCCTGACTAGTCTCCCAGTCCCTGCCACTGAAAAACATTCCCACAGCATGATGCAGCCACCACCATGATTCACTGTAGGGATGGTGCCAGGTTTCAGACATGATGCTTGGCATTCAGGCCAAAGAGTTTCATCAGACCAGAGAATCTTGTTTCTCATGGTCTGATTCTTTAGGTGCCTTTTGGCAAACACCAAGCAAGCTGTCGTGTGCCTTTTACTGAGGAGTGGCTTCTGTCCAGCCACTCTACCATAAAGGCCTGATTGGTGAAGTGCTGCAGAGATGGTTGTCCTTCTGGAAGGTTGTCCCATCTCCACAGAGGAACTCTAGAGCTCTGTCAGAGTGAACATCAAGATCTTGGTCACCTCCCTGACCAAGGCCTTCTCCCCAGATTGCTCAGTTTGGCCGGGCGGCCAGCTCTAGGAAGGGTCTTGGTGGTTCCAAACTTCTTAAATTTAAGAATGATGGAGGCCATGCGTTCTTGGGGACCTTCAATGCTGCAGAAATGTTTTGGTAGCCTTCCGCAGATCTGTGCCTCGACACAATCCTGTCTCTGAACTCTACAGACAATTCCTTCGACCTCATGGCTTGTTTTGTTGCGCTGATGTGCACTGTCAACTGTGGGACTTTATTTAGACAGGCGTGTGCCTTTCCAAATCATGTCCAATCAATTGAATTTACCACAGGTGGACTCCAATCAAGTTGTAGAAACATCTCAAGGATGATCAATGGAATCAGGATGCACCTGAGCTCAATTTCAAGTCTCATAGCCAAGGGTCTTAATGCTTATGTAGATAAGGTATTTCATTTTTTTTTTTTTTTTTTAAATCTAAAAACCTGTTTTCGCTTTGTCATTATGGGGTATTGTGTGTAAATTGCAGAGGGTTTATTTTTATTAATCGATTTTAGAATAAGCCTGTAACATAACAAAATGTTTAAAAAAGTCAAGGGGTCTGAATACTTTCCGAAGGCACTGTATGTACTTTGGGTGGTGCCTATATTGATCTTGTCCCTGCTTACAAATATCTGGGCATCTGGATAAATGAAAAGCTGTATTTTAAAAAGCATATTGATGAGTTTATTAAGCTGAGAGTAAACATGGGCTTCTTCTATAGAAATAGATCATGCCTCTCGCTAAATAGTAGAAAGTTGATTATTCAGTCGACGTTCCTCTCGGTCCTAGACTATGGCGACACCATCTATATGAACACAGCTGCCACGTCATTAAAGCCATTAGATGCAGTTCATCATAGAGCACTGTGCTTTATTATGGGCAACAATTTTAGTACGCATCACTGCATTCTCTACCAGAAAGTTGGTTGGCCCTCTTTGATGTCACATAGGTTGATACATTTCTATATGTTAATTTATAAAGCCCTTTTACAAAACCTCCAACTGTACCTAACATCATTATTATTATTAAACTTTAGACGAGATGGCCAGCTCTGGAAATGCCTTTGGTCTCTACTGAGTTAGGTAAATCAGCTTTTAGTGTTCTTGCACCTTATTTGTGGAACAATTCAGAAAGCTGATTGAGGACCCTGTTACTGATGAATGTTTATATGTTGGTAGTTCTGGTGCCTCTAGGGTAATTCAGAAAGCTGATTGAGGACCCTGTTACTGATGAATGTTTATATGTTGGTAGTTCTGGTGCCTCTAGGGTAATTCAGAAAGCTGATTGAGGACCCTGTTACTGATGAATGTTTATATGTTGGTAGTTCTGGTGTCTCTAGGGTAATTCAGAAAGCTGATTGAGGACCCTGTTACTGATGAATGTTTATATGTTGGTAGTTCTGGTGCCTCTAGGGTAATTCAGAAAGCTGATTGAGGACCCTGTTACTGATGAATGTTTATATGTTGGTAGTTCTGGTGCCTCTAGGGTAATTCAGAAAGCTGATTGAGGACCCTGTTACTGATGAATGTTTATATGTTGGTAGTTCTGGTGCCTCTAGGGTAATTCAGAAAGCTGATTGAGGACCCTGTTACTGATGAATGTTTATATGTTGGTAGTTCTGGTGCCTCTAGGGTAATTCAGAAAGCTGATTGAGGACCCTGTTACTGATTAATGTTTATATGTTGGTAGTTCTGGTGTCTCTAGGGTAATTCAGAAAGCTGATTGAGGACCCTGTTACTGATGAATGTTTATATGTTGGTAGTTCTGGTGCCTCTAGGGTAATTCAGAAAGCTGATTGAGGACCCTGTTACTGATGAATGTTTATATGTTGGTAGTTCTGGTGCCTCTAGGGTAATTCAGAAAGCTGATTGAGGACCCTGTTACTGATGAATGTTTATATGTTGGTAGTTCTGGTGTCTCTAGGGTAATTCAGAAAGCTGATTGAGGACCCTGTTACTGATGAATGTTTTTTTTCTTTCTTCTTGCATGATGTATTTATATTTTGATGTGTGGATTTTCTGTATTTTCTGTAATTTCAGGGCTCATTTGTAAACGAGACCTTGGTCTCAGTATGACTCTCTGATAAAATAAAGGTTAAATAAAATACAAATTCTGAGGAGGAAATAAAAAAATAACAGTGATGTGAGGTCAGAGCAGAAACAAACATGGTCAGCTATTTATGCTATCTGATATTGTTTTGATTAGGAGAAAACAGATGTAATTTGTTGTTATATTTGCAAACTATAGTGTGTGTGTGTTCCCCAAGCCAATGTCGGACCAAGTTTGTTTCTAGTTCCTTTCCCTGCTTGTGTCCACTTCGTCTATCTGGAGACATTTGGGAAATGCATAGACAGGAAGTGTTGTCCGCTGTGTCATTCTCTGCCCTAGCCCTGGACACAGCTGTGCGGAGAATGAGGGATGGAAAGAGTGATGGAGAGGGAGGGAGAGGCAGTGGTGGAAAAATATCCAATTGTCATACTTGAGTAGAAGTAAATATACCTTCATATAAAATGACTCAAGTAAAAGTAAAAGTAAAAATTCTACTTGAGTAAAAGTCTAAAAGTATTTGGTTTCAAATATACTTAAGTATCAAAAGTAAATGTAATTGCTAAAATATATGAAAGTAAAAGTATAAATGATTTAAAATTCCTTATATTAAGCAAACCAGACGGGACCATTTTCTTGTTTTTATTTTATTTACGGATAGCCAGGGGCACACTCCAACAATCAGACATCATTTACAAACGAAGCATGTGTGTTTAGTGAGTCCGCCAGATCAGAGGCATTAGAGATGACCAGGGATGTTCTGTTGATAAGTGCGTGAATTGGACCATTTTCCTGTCCTGCTAAGCATTTAAAATGTAACGTGTACTTTTGGGTGTCAGGGAAAATGTTTGGAGTAAAAAGTACATTATTTTATGTTAAGGAATGTGGTGAAGTAAAAGTAAAAGTTGTTAAAAATATAAAAAGTAAAGTAAAGTACAGATACCTGTTGGAGGGATGGTGAAAGAAAGACGATAAGAAGGAATGTTAACTTCAGCAAGACAATGGAGAGATTCCAAGAGTTTTGAATCTGTGATATCTGGATATCTGGTCTGCATGGAGGCAAGCTAACTGTTGACTTAGTAGAGAAATGCTACTGCACTAATGGAGGTTGTCACTCATATCAGTCTGACAGGCCAGACAAACAGAGGCAGACAGGATACTATCCATAGGGCTCTGTTGGTCCTCACTATTGTGTTCCGACAGGGTTGATGAAACGTTCTCTCAACGCTCTCTTATTAGTGTCTGGTGACACTGGACTTAAGTGACCATTTAGTCTAAGTAACAATCAGACTGATTTACTGTGTTCGTGTGTCTTCTTACACATTGTAAGAAGATGCAAGCTCAGCATTGTGTGTGTGTTTGTGTGTGCATGTGTGTGTGCATGTGTGTGTGTGTGTGTGTGTGTGTGTGTGTGTGTGTGTGTGTGTGTGTGTGTGTGTGTGTGTGTGTGTGTGTGTGTGTGTGTGTGTGTGTGTGTGTGTGTGTGTGTGTGTGTGTGTGTGTGTGTGTGTGTGTGTGTGTGTGAGGGTTACTGTGGACCCTACAGCGTTTACTGCAGAGAGAAGTGATGTGTGTTGATAACTATGTGGACAATGCCTAATTACTAAATTAACTTGTGGCAAAACGAAATACTCTTAACCACACTAATGCCTTCCGCGTTCTTGTAAAAGTGAGCTGTGGGGCTGATCTATTGTAGAGGCATATTTCTCAGTCAGTGGCACCATGCCCGATAAACACACACACAGACACACAGGCAGACAGGGATGGAGGGGGGAAGCCCGGGGCTCACAGATAACAACTCTGTCTTAAACAGGAGAGAGAATGACAAAACAAGACGTGATGTTTGTGTTTGTTGTGGATGTTTTGTTGGTCTACACCACTGCCTGAACTGCCTGCATGAGAATCAATGAGAATCATAGATTTGGTTTATAAAGTTCCTTATAACCAACTTACTTATATATATAAAAAACGATCGATAGTTTTGTGGATTTATCCAAAGCGATTTACAGGGTTAATAACTCAGGCAAACATTAATATATGACCCATGCAGGAATAAAACGCAACTGGTGTTGCCAGAACCATGTTATAACTCACTGATTCAATGGATCTACAAAAACAGGAACAATTAACAAATACTTTACAGTAAACTCAGTCTGATTTTCTTAATGATGTTCACGTGATGTATGATGAATGGGTTTTATAAGAAAAGTAATTTATGGATTAGAGCAACATTCGCAGGTGCACTAGATGTTTGTTCATTAGGGGATGTCAACATTCGCAGGTGCACTAGATGTTTGTTCATTAGGGGATGTCAACATTCGCAGGTGCACTAGATGTTTGTTCATTAGGGGATGTCAACATTCGCAGGTGCACTAGATGTTTGTTCATTAGGGGATGTCAACATTCTGACAAACAACATTCCATTTATATGACACACAAGTAGCTCTTGTCTGTATGGAAATTACATTAGTGAAGCATGCACGCACGCATGCACGCACACACACACACACACACACACACACACACACACACACACACACACACACACACACACACACACACACACACACACACACACACACACACACACACACACACACACACACACACACACACACACACACACACACACACACACACACACACACACACACACACACACACACACACACACACGTGTGTGTATTTGTGGGTGTGTATATGTGTATGTTTGTATGTGTTGTCTTAGCATCCTGGCCAGGCCAGATGTTTCCTCTGCTTGGCTAGGGTGTGTGTGTGTGTGTGTGTGTTGCATGCCTATATGTGTATGTGTGTGTGTATTGCTTGAGCACCAGGTGTCTGTGACTTACCCTTCTGGGCCTCATTAGCTACGTCAGAGCCTGGGGTACGTGTAGTTGGCTGTGCCCAGACAAACACACCACAAGGCTGGGAGGTCTGGTGAGAAGCTGGGGGAGGGACAACAGGACAGGGGGAAAGGTTGTGAAGCCAAGTCTATAGGTAGTGGGACAATACTGTATGCTGCTCAGTTGAAGACTTTTGGAGCCTTACAACAAACCAATATGTGGGTAGAGAAATGAAGCCCAGGAGTTAGCCACGGGGTCAGAGTGACAGTTCCTCCAGGCCTGGGGGCAAGGGGTAATGTGTTGCGGGGGCCAGCTGAGACAGACAGAGAGGAGGATGAAGTAGCTGTTAGGATGTCCTGCCTCTGTCCTACTGTTTCCCTTGAGTCTATTGTTCTCTGGCCCCAGTGACAATCCCCCCTCCTCACTTTCCACATTACTGCTTTATTACTGCCTCACAGAACACACACACACACACACACTGAAAAATCACCAGCCGTGACGTATGTGGCTGAGATTTGGCACTGAAACGTCTCTTGGCATTAATGTGTTTTGCATCTGGAATTTGGTATATGTGTGTGTTAATGTGTATGTGTTGGGTCTGACATTTGGTGTGTGTGTTGTGTGTGTGTGTTTGCTTGTCTGAATTAGTGGTCACTCTTTTCTCTGTAGTTCTGTTTCAGCGCAGAAGCGCATCCACTTCCATGACCACAGATGACCCTGTATCAGTGGTTCCCAAACAGTGGCACAATGGGGCCACATCGCAGCCTGTCCCTCTTGGGTCACTGCTAAGGACTGGGTTGTGGCTAGAAACATGGTTTTGGGTGAGTAACAAGAACATTCTTAGGACTTTAGGTGAGTCACAATATGTCTTATGTACAATTACTGCTATCACACCAATCTGTGTACCATCACATAGGAAGGGTTACGGCCAAACAGGACATGCAGTCTTTGATGAGTCACATGCAATCCCAGAGTTTATGTTATGTTAATCGTGCCATTGGTCAGTCCCAGTGGTGGCCCGTTATTCAGGGCTGGTGGGGCAGAGCACCACCTGTTTTGAGCCCCACATCTATTTTATAAAAATAAAAATGGGGGGGGGGGGCTTGCCTGTTTTACATGTTATTTTGGCATTAATATGTGTCACATATCAGTTTGCAAACAATGTAAAAAAATAATAATCATGAAGTTAATAAAGCCGCATACAAACATGGCCTCTTTTTTGTTTTCTTGAGTGAGGCAGCTCCAAAATGCAGGTGTTTCAACCTAGCTCAGTGCTTTCTGTGGTGGTGGGGCAACCCAGCAGAAAATACGGAGTGTTGCGCCGGGATTGACTCAGTGTTCTGTCACTCATGGGGACACTACGTCACTACGTCACAAAAGGTCTCAAGTTGTTTTATTAAACCCTCAGTCTAGCCTGGTGATGTCACTACCTACGTCATTACCTTTTTACTCCTGAGACCAAAACCCTGCCTACCAAGCTATATAAACAATGGCTTTTAGTGTTATCAAAAAATTTGCAGTAAACATCCACTCGCCAAAGTTGATTTATTATGGAATGTTTGACTAGTCTTATCTCCTCCACTCCCCTGCAGAGCTCCTTCTTCACAGTCACACCTTTCTCAGTGGGACCTCTTTATAATGAGGCAGAGAGAGAGAATTAGAAAACAACTGTGGAACAATATTAAAACCTCATAATGTATATATATTGTTCATCTGTCACGTTCTGACCCTAGTTCTTTTGTATTTTCTTTGTTTTAGTTGGTCAGGGCTTGAGTTGGGTGGGTTCTATGTGTTGTGTTTCTATGTGGGGTTTTCGTTTGGCCTGATATGGTTCTCAATCAGAGGCAGGTGTTTGTCATTGTCTCTGATTGGGAGCCATATTTAGGTAGCCTGTTTTGTAGTGTGTTTTGTGGGTGATTGTTCCTGTTATGTTGTTCATGTTCGTGTGTTCACATTTTCGGGACTGTAGCGTCTTCGTTCATTTCGTTTGTTTATTGTTTTGTTCTTTCTTAAAAGTATTCGAAATAAATATGAATACTCACCACGCTGCATCTTGGTCCGACATTTCCTACTCCTCAGTAGAGGAGGACGAAGACTATTATTACATCATCTGTAGTCTAGGACCCTATAAATGTAAGGAGGGAGGGGTTTTATAACTGTTAATATAACATAAGTATAATCAATTATAATAATACATCAAACATTTTGGTACAAACCTTATCATGACCCCTAAGTGAACCCGACACTGCCATAGAGTTACATTAGAAGTGCCCATCCAAGAAGGCTCAAGGTCATTGGCCACAGATCAAATGACGTCATATCACATTATATGTACTGTAGCTTTGATTGGACTGATCTTGTCAACATCTTACTTCAAAATCTTAGCTAGCAGTCATCATTGTGAGTCAAGTCGACAATCTATTGGAAAATCCTTTTTAATCCTTGTCATATGAAGAGAAATAATGAAGAGAAATTATAGATAAAATGTACCGGTGCTCATTGGACATAGGACATAAACATTACACAACAAGACGGAAATCGCAAATTCAACAATGAGTGGTTTGGAAGGAATCAGTGACAGTGGCTGTGTGGTCCCAAATCTGGGATTAAGGGGCTCTTTTCTAAGTTTAATATGATAAACATTCAACATTGGCCATGCTGTCAATGAAGCATGATTTGTGCCACGCTCAAAACAAATGTTAACTCGGAACTGCGAAAACTTGACTTCAGTGAGTTCAAGACAACTGCGAAGTCGGGAATAAATGAACTCCGACTGGGAAAATATGTTTTGACCGGTCATCCAACTCGAAATTGTAAATAGAGCTACGACCTGAACATCAATGACGTCATCATGATTCGACCATGTTTTTTTCAGAGTTCCCAGTTGTTTTGAGAGCACCATAAATCCAGAGAATGCCAGACTTTGATGACAAAATTTGCCAACTAAGGACCGTCATGCCACCTTCCTGTTCAAGTGAGCACAGCACAACAAGGTGAGTCCAAAGATGTATTGTATGCTGCTGCATAAATAATGTAATATGCCAGAGAGATATGCATACTGTAGCTAAGAAAGTAACAATAAGTGTATGTTGTGTATTAAGATGTTATTAGTCTATGTGCCTCACCCTAATAATTTGGTCTATTTACCCCTCTTAATTTCGCCTACTGTTCTGACTTGGTGGTGCACATTTAGCCTATAACCTGTTTTATAGAAATGCAATCTTAGAATATTGTATGAGCTTTCATTGTCTGCTTATATGCCCCCTTAATTTATCCTACGGTTCTGACTTGGTGTACAGGGAGAATACCGTAAGAACGGCCCATGTTCTGAATTCTATCGCTGTACATTTCAAATGTGCTAAACGAACAGTTATATTGACTACGTCCGTCCTAGCTTGCTCATTAACACTCCTTCCGTGGCCTCCAACTGCTCTTAAACGCTAGTAAAACCAAATGCATGCTTTTCAACCGTTCGCTGCCTGCACCCGCACGCCCGACTAGCATCACCACCCTGGACGGTTCCGACCTAGAATATGTGGACATCTATAAGTACCTAGGTGTCTGGCTAGACTGCAAACTCTCCTTCCAGACTCATATCAAACATCTCCAATCCAAAATCAAATCAAGAATCGGCTTTCTATTCCGCAACAAAGCCTCCTTCACTCACGCCGCCAAACTTACCCTAGTAAAACTGACTATCCTGCCGATCCTCGACTTCGGCGATGTCATCTACAAAATAGCTTCCAACACTCTACTCAGCAAACTGGATGCAGTTTATCACAGTGCCATTCGTTTTGTTACTAAAGCACCTTATACGACCCACCACTGCGACCTGTATGCCCTAGTCGGCTGGCCCTCGCTACATGTTCGTCGTCAGACCCACTGGCTCCAGGTCATCTACAAGGCTATGCTAGGTAAAGTGCCGCCTTATCTCAGTTCACTGGTCACGATGGCTACACCCACCCGCAGCACGCGCTCCAGCAGGTGTATCTCACTGATCATCCCTAAAGCTAAAACCTCATTTGGACGCCTTTCCTTCCAGTTCTCTGCTGCCTGCGACTGGAACGAATTGCAAAAATCTCTGAAGTTGGAGACTTTTATGTCCCTCAACAACTTTAAAAATCTGCTATCCGAGCAGCTAACCGATCGCTGCAGCTGTACATAGTCCATCTGTAAACTACCCACCCAATTTACCTACCTCACCCCCCATACTGCTTTTATTTATTTACTTTTCTGCTCTTTTGCACACCAGTACCAATATCTCTTCTTGCACATGATCATCTGATGATTTATCACTCCAGTGTTAATCTGCTAAATTGTAATTATTCGATTTATTGCCTACCTCATGCCTTTTGCACACATTGTATATAGATTCTCTTTTTTTCTACCATGTTATTGACTTGTTTATTGTTTACTCCATGTGTAACTCTGTGTTGTCTGTTCACACTGCTATGCTTTATCTTGGCCAGGTCGCAGTTGCAAATGAGAACTTGTTCTCAACTAGCCTACCTGGTTAAATAAAGGTGAAATAAAAAAAATAAAAAATAAAAATGTCTTAATCAAAATGACGGATTGCCTCTTATCCGCTTGTCGTCCCCTTGCCATAGTTTGTAAATCTCAATTGTCATTAGGAACCACATTTGTTTAAGCAAGTCAGCCATATCAGCTATGTTTTTTTAAAAGGCAGTAAATGAGCCTGAATGAACTGTTTCGCTGCCAGGCAAGGCTCCGCTGATAGCCAGGTGTAGCAGTGGTAAGGTGTTGGGACTGCTGTTGGGACAGCTTTATGTAGGCCCTAACAGTTTGTGGGCACGGTTTGTCACCGTTATAGTGCAATTCATGTGTTGTTTAGTGTTGTGTAGTGGCATTGCTGGCATGCATCCCACTTTTTTTGTTGATGTTGCCCCACCAAGATTTACATGCTAAAATCACCACTGGTCAGTCCGATAACCCATCAGTAACACATTTAGGTTTCTTTGATTGACTTTGTGATAACAAGCATTCTTTCTCCTGATGACGCATCCAGAAGGTTACTCACAGCGAGAATGAGAGCATTTCCACCCTATTGTCAAGCCCACCATTCACTCCTGCTACACATATCTCAGTGAGTCAGTTTCCAACTACCCCTCTATGTACCCCTAGGAATTCCCGGTACCTCTCATCCTTAGGATGATTTATGATCTAGTACCATGGGAGTTAGCGGGACGTTATGTCAGTTGTTCCATGAACAACGTTTTTTGTTTGTTCACAAGAGTATTGTGACGTTTTTTTAGGACATTCAGTTTACCATAATAATATCCATAGCAGAGCTACCATGAGCTTATAATGCTAACTTTGCTAATGTTACTAACTATGCTCATGATGCTAGGAGTAATTAGACAAATGCTGTGTGTTTCCTGTCAGGATAATCACTGCAGTGATAGACATGTCACTGTTTACATCGGCAGTGTATATTTATAGGCTCTTTACCGTCACGTTTAAACACTCTGATGATCACGATGCTCTCATGGGAAAGTCATCTTGATAGTGTGTCTTAGCCCCAACAGTTCTCTTAGACCTAAGTGGCCTCAAGGCCTTTAAGTAGTTGCTATGATTGTCTTAATAGTAGAAAGCCTGTCTCCAGGGGATATGACTAAGGCTGCGATTCAATCCGAGGTGCATTTGTAGAATGCTTTTCTAGACAATGTGCCTTTTAAAGGCAATGTTCCTGCATTCAATCGGAAATTATCTGTACGTGTGAAGCACTCTACAACCTGCCTCGGATTGAATCCCGGCCTAACATTATGGCCAATCAGAAAAAAGGCATGGGGATAGCCCACACTGTTATGCTACCTCAGGATGCATTAAACCACCTCATAGCTTTGTTTACCACCCGGCCTAATGGACTTCTAGCCTGTATTCGTCTCTGAGTTACAGTCATTACAGGAATCATCTGTGAGTCATCATAGATAGGCTACTTTCTCCTGCTGGGTTCCACCATTATTTGAACAACCCCTCCCTGGTCCCCAGTAGATGTTTCTCGTCATGACCCTGGCCTGTTTTACTTCTGGAGTCATATTCCTCCCCTTCCTATCATTCCATCAGCCCATAACAACACTGTTTCCTGGCCCCATTAAGCACAATAGCTACTGTTTATAGGCCTCCTGGGCCATATACAGCGTTCCTCTCTGAGTTCCCTGAATTCCTATCAGACCTTGTAGTCATAGCAGATCATATTTTAATTTTTGGTGATTTTAATATTCATATGGAGAAGTCCACAGACCCACTCCAAAAGTCTTTCGGAGCCATCATCGACTCAGTGGGTTTTGTCCAACATGTCTCTGGACCTACTCACTGCCACAGTCATACTCTGGACCTAGTTTTGTCCCATGGAATAAATGTTGTAGATCTTAATGTTTTTCCTCATAATCCTGGACTGTCGGACCACCATTTTATTACGTTTGCAATCGCAACAAATAATCTGCTCAGACCCCAACCAAGGAGCATCAAAAGTCGTGCTATAAATTCTCAGACAACACAAAAATTCCTTGACGCCCTTCCAGACTCCTTCTGCCTACCCAAGGACGTCAGAGGACAAAAATCAGTTAACCACCTAACTGCGGAACTCAATTTAACCTTGCGCAATACCCTAGATGCAGTTGCACCCCTAAAAACGAAAAACATTTGTCATAAGAAACTAGCTCCCTGGTATACAGAAAATACCCGAGCTTTGAAGCAAGCTTCCAGAAAATTGGAACGGAAATGGCGCCACACCAAACTGGAAGTCTTCCGAGTAGCTTGGAAAGACAGTACCGTGCAGTACCGAAGAGCCCTCACTGCTGCTCGATCATCCTACTTTTCCAACTTAATTGAGGAAAATAAGAATAATCCAAAATTTCTTTTTGATACTGTTGCAAAGCTAACTAAAAAGCAGCATTCCCCAAGAGAGGATGGCTTTCACTTCAGCAGTTAAATTCATGAACTTCTCTGAGGAAAAAATCATGATCATTAGAAAGCAAATTACGGAATCTGCATATTCCTCCAGGGCTTAGCTGTCCTGGATCTGCACAGCTCTGCCGGGGCCTGGGATCGGGAGAGACACTTAAGTGTTTTAGTACTATATCTCTTGACACAATGATGAAAATAATCATGGCCTCTAAACCTTCAAGCTGCATACTGGATCCTATTCCTACTAAACTACTGAAAGAGCTGCTTCCTGTGCTTGGCCCTCCTATGTTGAACATAATAAACGGCTCTCTATCCACCGGATGTGTACCAAACTCACTAAAAGTGGCAGTAATAAAGCCTCTCTTGAAAAAGCCAAACCTTGACCCGGAAAATATAAAAAACTATCGGCCTATATCGAATCTTCCATTCCTCTCAAAAACTTTAGAAAAAGCTGTTGCGCAGCAACTCACTGCCTTCCTGAAGACAAACAATGTATACGAAATGCTTGAGTCTGGTTTTAGACCCCATCATAGCACTGAGACTGCACTTGTGAAGGTGGTAAATGACCTTTTAATGGCGTCAGACCGAGGCTCTGTGCTCGTGCTACTAGACCTTAGTGCTGCCTTTGACACCATCGATCACCACATTCTTTTGGAGAGACTGGAAACCCAAATTGGTCTACACGGACAAGTTCTGGCCTGGTTTAGATCTTACCTGTCGGAAAGATATCAGTTTGTCTCTGTGAATGGTTTGTCCTCTGACAAATCAACTGTACATTTCGGTGTTCCACAAGGTTCCGTTTTAGGACCACTATTGTTTTCACTATATATTTTACCTCTTGGGGATGTTATTCGAAAACATAATGTTAACTTTCACTGCTATGCGGATGACACACAGCTGTACATTTCAATGAAACATGGTGAAGCCCCAAAATTGCCCTCGCTAGAAGCCTGTGTTTCAGACATAAGGAAGTGGATGGCTGCAAACTTTCTACTTTTAAACTCGGATAAAACAGAGATGCTTGTTCTAGGTCCCAAGAAACAAAGAGATCTTCTGTTAAATCTGACAATTAATCTTGATGGTTGTAAAGTCGTCTCAAATAAAACTGTGAAGGACCTCGCGTTACTCTTGACCCTGATCTCTCTTTTGACGAACATATCAAGACTGTTTCAAGGACAGCTTTTTTCCATCTACGTAACATTGCAAAAATCAGAAATTTTCTGTCCAAAAATGATGCAGAAAAATTAATCCATGCATTTGTTACTTCTAGGTTAGACTACTGCAATGCTCTACTTTCCGGCTACCCGGATAAAGCACTAAATAAACTTCAGTTAGTGCTAAATACGGCTGCTAGAATCCTGACTAGAACCAAGAAATTTGATCATATTACTCCAGTGCTAGCTTCCCTACACTGGCTTCCTGTTAAGGCAAGGGCTGATTTCAAGGTTTTACTGTTAACCTATAAAGCGTTACATGGGCTTGCTCCTACCTATCTTTCCGAGTTGGTCCTGCCGTACATACCTATACGTACGCTACGGTCACAAGACGCAGGCCTCCTAATTGTCCCTAGAATTTCTAAGCAAACAGCGGGAGGCAGGGCTTTCTCCTATAGATCTCCATTTTTATGGAACGGTCTGCCTACCCATGTGAGAGACGCAGACTCGGTCTCAACCTTTAAGTCTTTACTGAAGACTTATCTCTTCGGTAGGTCATATGATTTAGTGTAGTCTGGCCCAGGAGTGTGAAGGTGAACGGAAAGGCTCTGGAGCAACGAACCGCCCTTGCTGTCTCTGCCTGGCCGGTTCCCCTCTCTCCACTGGGATTCTCTGCCTCTAACCCTATTACAGGGGCTGAGTCACTGGCTTACTGGTGCTCTTTCTTGCCGTCCCTGGGAGGGGTGCGTCACTTGAGTGGGTTGAGTTACTGACGTGATCTTCCTGTCTGGGTTGGCGCCCCCCCTTGGTTTGTGCTGTGGTGGAGATCTTTGTGGGCTATACTCGGCCTTGTCTCAGGATTGTAAGTTGGTGGTTGAAGATATCCCTCTAGTGGTGTGGGGGCTGTGCTTTGGCAAAGTGGGTGGGGTTATATCCTTCCTGTTTGGCCCTGTCCGGGGGTTTCTTCTGATGGGGCCACAGTGTCTCCTGACCCCTCCTGTCTCAGCCTCCAGTATTTATGCTGCAGTAGTTTTTGTGTCGGGGGGCTAGGGTCAGTTGGTTATACCTGGAGTACTTCTCCTATCTTATCCAGTGTCCTGTGTGAATTTAAGTATGCTCTCTCTAATTCTCTCGTTCTCTCTTTCTTTCTCTCTCTCGGAGAACCTGAGCCCTAGGACCATACGTCACGGCAAACCGGGCATGATGACTCCTTGCTGTCCCCAGTCCGCCTGGCCTTGCTGCTATTCCAGTTTCAGCTGTTCTGCCTGCGGTTATGGAACCCCTACCTGTCCCAGACCTGCTGTTTTCAACTCTTAATGATCGGCTATGAAAAGCCAACTGATATTTATTCCTGATTATTATTTGACCATGCTTGTCATTTATGAACATTTTGAAAATCTTGGCTCTCTCTAATTCTCTCTTTCTTTCTCTCTCTCGGAGGACCTGAGCCCTAGGACCATACGTCAGGACTACCAGGCATGATGACTCCTTGCTGTCCCCAGTCCACCTGGCCTTGGTGCTATTCCAGTTTCAACTGTTCTGCCTGCGGTTATGGAACCGCCACCTGTCCCAGACCTGCTTTTTTCAACTCTTAATGATCGGCTATGAAAAGCCAACTGAAAATTATTCATGATTATTATTTGACCATGCTTGTCACTTATGAATATTTTGAACATCTTGGCATAGTTCTGTTATAATCTCCACCCGGCACAGCCAGAAGAGGACTGGCCACCCCTCATAGCCTGGTTCCTCTCTAGGTTTCTTCCTAGGTTTTGGCCTTTCTAGGGAGTTTTTCCTAGCCACCGTGCTTCTACACCTGCATTGCTTGCTGTTTGGGGTTTTAGGCTGGGTTTCTGTACAGCACTTCGAGATATTAGCTGATGTACGAAGGGCTATATAAAATAAACTTGATTTGAATCAGTGAGATCTCTCTCTCTCTCTCTCTCTCTCTCTCTCTCTCTCTCTCTCTCTCTCTCTCTCTCTCTCTCTCTCTCTCTCTCTCTCTCTCGCTGTTATATTATCAGCTATGTACAGTATTTTAGCAATGTGCAAATAGTTGTAGTACAAATAGTGCTCTCTCTGACTTTCTCTCTCTCTCTCTTTCCCTCTCTTTTTTTCTCTCCAACTCGCCCCCTCATCTCCTTCCTCTCCCTCTCTCTCTCTTCTCTGTACACTCATTTAAGATTCGTCATTTTGGGAAACCCATGTGAGGATACAGCTAATGAGTCTGTGTGTCTCCATCATGCCATCCCCCTGTCCCACCCTCACCCTCTTATCTACTCTGTCTTGTTGACTCATACCAGACTAACAGAAAGATCAGTCTTTCAAAAACGAACAACTAACAGTTACGGTAAAACAGAAACTGGAGTCTTGACCTAAGAAAGTAAATTTCTTTACAAGTGGTAGCAGAGAAACTCCCATCCTCTGGGTTTGGAGAACAGAACTAAACGTACTGAGAGGAACACTCCCAAGTGCCTGATTCAACTGCCAGCACACCATCCCTCACGCTCCTTTTCCTATACATCAGTCTGCACAAAAAAAGAAAAGAATAATAATGTTTTCCTTCTTGTTCTCTCCCCCCTTTACCCGTATCTCCTGCAATTGTTTCTCTGCTAGGGGGAAACTGAGAAAGAGCTCATTGAGAACAATAAACGCTTCCTGCAAATGAGTTAGGCTAGTCTGAAGAGGGGTGTGATTCAGGGCAGTACACATGCCATGGGCTATTGTATGTGTGTGTGGGCCAAAGCACTGGCTTTCCTGAGGTAACCCATTTCCCAGTCATTGTGTTACCCTGGGATATAGCTCTGTCTGTAGGGAGGAAAAACTCAGAAAATGTTTACTCACACACACACACACACACGCACAACTGCACGTGAGTAGGCTATGTGTAACAGAGTAGGTTTCGTCTCTCTTCCGGCCTAAGGTTGAACCACGGACCTTCTGCAGAATAACACTTCACATGACCAATTGAACACAAATGATGGTGGTATACAAAAAAGGCAGAAGAGACAATTTCCTCAGGTCTCAGATCATCAAGGGGTCTCGTGAGCTGGGCATGATTAAGAGAAATTATACTCCTAATCATCAGTAAAGTTGCAAAGGAAATGGTGAGGGAGGGGCACTTTGCCTGGCCACTGTGCACATACATTGTTGATAAAAAAGGCCTCCAAAAAAGTTAATGAATCCATATAGCTGAATAATAATTCATAATAGATCAATCATTTGTTCCCATACATATACATATTTCATATCAATATTAATATAGTTCGAGTTTGTATCATAATAGTAGAAAAAAGTGTCATTAATCACCCATGGACTGGTTGATAATAAAGGACTATTCCACCCTGACAGAGTTCCCGTGCATTGTTTCACGCAGCAATGAGGTGCTTTCAGGTGCAACTCAATATTAGGAAGGTTCCCTTAATGTTTTGTACACTCAGTGTATAATAAGACACAGGGGCGCTGTTTTGCTTGCTCAGATGCTTTCTCCGGTGAGATAGTTTCCGTCACTTGAAGGAAGTTGGCAGGTGCACTGTTCGGATCAATGATGTATATAAACCTGTATTGCTGATGCTATATATTGGCCATTGAGAGCCTTTGAAGCCACTGGTCTGCCATATTGGCACTCCCCATTAGGAGCAGTCCTCCATAGGAATGAGTGGAATTCTACAATATTTCAATTAAATGTTTCAAGGACAAAATTACATGTATTTAAGTATTTTTTGTTATTGTAGTGGGGACAGTAACATTATTACTCTCATTATTAAGTCCGCCCCTGGTGATGTCATTGGGGGAAAGTGATGACCATCTTACCTCAGCTACAACAACACATAGAGGAAAATTAGATTTGTTTGTACAGCATCCTCACATTAAGGTAACCTGTGGCAGTTATGCTCTAGCACCCTGATTCTGCCTGCAGCCACACATTTCCATCACTGTTCTGCTGCTGTGCAGCACCAGACTCATTCCTATCACCATTGTTGAATTGTGCAAAACCAATATAGTATAAATACAGGTATATACCATTAAGCAAACACTTTTATACTAATCGACTCACAGTACAGTGAGTGCAGACATTTTGTATGGCCCCAGGGGAATCAAACCCACAGCTCTTATCAACTGAGCCACACAGGACCACAACGACTCCTGTCTGCATTGTTGAAATGCAATGAAAGTCATTCTCGGGTATCTGTCAACCTCACTGTAGTTGACGTCTGCTTGTCACTTCTGTGTTTCTGCATGTCTTTGTTAGTGACCACAGAGTTGTGTCCCGCACAAACCTTACACCAGTAAAACCACCAGTAAAAACCATTATAATGTACCAGCCATAGGGTTTATGGTACCAATGGTTCTTAGTAGTAGTAGCAGTAGCAGTAGTAGTAGCAGTAGTAGTAGCAGTAGTAGCAGTAGCAGTAGTAGCAGTAGTAGTAGTAGCAGTAGTAGTAGTAGCAGTAGTAGTAGTAGTAGTAGCAGTAGTAGCAGTAGCAGTAGTAGTAGCAGTAGTAGTAGCAGTAGTAGCAGTAGCAGTAGCAGTAACAGTAGTAGTAGTTGTAGCAGCAGTAGTAGCAGAAGCAGTAGTAGTAATAGTAGTAGTAGTAGTAGCAGTAGTAGCAGTATCAGTAGTAGTAATAATAGTAGCAGTAGTAGCAGTAGCAGGAGTTTTATTAGTAGTATTAGCAGTAGCAGTAGTAGTAATAATAGTAGCAGTAGCAGGAGTTTTATTAGTAGTATTAGCAGTAGCAGTAGCAATAATAGCATTAGCAGTAGTAGTAGTAGCAGTAGCAGTAGTAGTAGCAGTAGTAGTAGCAGTAGTAGCAGTAGCAGTAGTAGCAGTAGTAGTAGTAGCAGTAGTAGTAGTAGCAGTAGTAGTAGTAGTAGTAGCAGTAGTAGCAGTAGCAGTAGTAGTAGCAGTAGTAGTAGCAGTAGTAGCAGTAGCAGTAGCAGTAGTAGCAGTAGTAGCAGTAGCAGTAGTAGTAGCAGTAGTAGCAGTAGCAGTAGCAGTAGTAGTAGCAGTAGTAGCAGTAGCAATAGTAGTAGCAGTAGTAGCAATTGCAGTAGTAGCAGTAGTAGTAGCAGTAGTAGTAGCAGTAGTAGCAGTAGCAGTAGTAGTAGCAGTAGTAGCAGTAGCAGTAGTAGCAGTAGTAGTAGCAGTAGTAGCAGTAGCAGTAGTAGTAGCAGTAGCAGTAGTAGCAGTAGTAGCAGTAGTAGTAGCAGTAGTACTAGTAGTAGTAGCAGTAACAGTAGTAGTAGTTGTAGCAGCAGTAGTAGCAGAAGCAGTAGTAGTAATAGTAGTAGTAGTAGTAGCAGTAGTAGCAGTATCAGTAGTAGTAATAATAGTAGCAGTAGTAGCAGTAGCAGGAGTTTTATTAGTAGTATTAGCAGTAGCAGTAGTAGTAATAATAGTAGCAGTAGCAGGAGTTTTATTAGTAGTATTAGCAGTAGCAGTAGCAATAATAGCATTAGCAGTAGTAGTAGTAGTAGTAGCAGTAGTAGCAGTAGCAGTAGTTGTAGCAGTAGTATTATTATTAGTAATAGCAGTAGCAGTAGCAATAGTAGTAGTAATAGTAGTAGTAGCAGTGGCGTGTATTCATGGATGCCAAGGGAAGCCAGGCTTCCCCCAAAAATGTACCAATAATAAATACAAAATAATAATAATAATTGTATCTTTCCCAAATAGCCATGGATGGAGATAGGGATTTGGATTTGTGGTTGTACTTAATTCTCCGTACTGGCCAATGATTATAATGGCGATTCTGTGCCAACCATTAATTCATACATTACAGTGCCCGTGGCCTGAGAGAATGGAAGTTCAATATGTAACTAGATGTAGAAGTCTAATGTTAACTAGATAAAGTTGCCCATGAATGGAAGTTAGGCTTGCGAGCATGCATTTTAGCCAGGTAGCCTAAGACAACAAAAAATAAAAGCGTGTACTGTATGACAGAGGAATAGACCGTTTCGTCAACATGAAAGAGAGGAGGATGGCATTGGCGTTTCTCTACAAGTAGGGTGAGTCAACATGTTTTTCTACTTGCATGAATGCGCACACACACACACGCACATACACAGAAATCAGAACAATGGACAGCCACATCATATTTAGCTTACCTTGATTAGACTAAATTGTTTTTGGTATCTTTTAGTTTTCACTGTATTAGACTAAGCAGAGGTGATTTGATGATGTTGAAATGTTGAAGTTGAAATGGTGCTGGAATAGTGGAGGCAGCTCCTGTTTTCTTTGGGACTTGCATTAACTGTGGTTCTAAATCAATAGTTCTTTGGTGGTCCGAAAATGTTGGAAACATTAACTAGCTTGACCATGCTGTAGGTCATGTACGATTGAAGTCGGAAGTTTACATACACCTTAGCCAAAAACATTTAAACTCAGTTTTTCACAATTCCTGACATTTAATCCTAGTAAAAATGTCCTGTCTTAGGTCAATTTAGAATCACCACTTTATTTTAAGAATGTGAAATGCCAGAATAATAGTAGAGAGAATGATTTATTTCAGCTTTTATTTCATTCATCACATTCCCAGTGGGTCAGAAGTTTACATACAATCAATTAGTATTTGGTAGCATTGCCTTTAAATTGTTTAACTTGGGTCAAACATTTTGGGTAGCCTTCCACAAGCTTCCCACAATAAGTTGGGTGAATTTTGGCCCATTCCTCCTGACAGAGCTGGTGTAACTGAGTCAGGTTTGAAGGCCTCCTTGCTCGCACACGCTTTTTCAGTTCTGGAAACAAATTTTCTATAGGATTGAGGTCAGGGCTTTGTGATGGCCACTCCAATACCTTGACTTTGTTGTCCTTAAGCCATAACTTTGGAAGTATGCTTCGGGTCATTGTCCATTTGGAAGACCCATTTTCGACCAAGCTTTAACTTCCTGACTGATGTCTTGAGATGTTGCTTCAATATATCCACATAATTTTCCATCCTCATAAAGCCATCTATTTTGTGCAGTGCAGTCCCTACTGCAGCAAAGCACCACCACAACATGATGCTGCCACCCCCGTGCTTCACGGTTGGGATGATGTTCTTCGGCTTGCAAGCCTCCTCTAACGTCCTGACCAGAGTTATTATGTGTTGTGCTTGTTTTAGTGTTGGTCAGGACGTGAGCTGGGTGGGCATTCTATGTTGTGTGTCTAGTTTGTCTGTTTCTGTGTTCAGCCTAATATGGTTCTCAATCAGAGGCAGCTGTCAATCGTTGTCCCTGATTGAGAATCATATATAGGTGGCTTGTTTTGTGTTGGGGATTTGTGGGTGGTTGTTTCCTGTCTCTGTGTTTGTGTTCTGCACCAGATAGGACTGTTTTCGGTTTTCACATTTATTGTTTTTTGTTGTTTGTAGTGTTCACACATTCTTTATTAAATATGTTGAACACTAGCCGCGCTGCATTTTGGTCCTCTCCTTCACCAATGGAAGAAAACCGTTACACCTCCCCCTGTCACGGCCGTTTAAAGGAGTGGACCAAGGCGCAGCGTTTTGAGTGTACATACTTATTTATTTACCGATGTCGCCAACAAAAACAATAAATATCACAACGACACGTGACGCCAACGTAGTGCATCCAGGCAACTAACAAGGACAACTACCCACAAAACCAACTTGGAAAATGGCAACCTAAACAGGCTCCCCAATCAGAGACAACGAAAAACAGCTCTCTGATTGGAACCCATCCAGGCCACCATCAACCTACATACCCCTAGACAATACAAAACCCCTAGACAATACAAAACTAAACAAACTACCATTGTCACACCCTAACCTAACCAAATAATAAAGAAAGCAAATATAACTAAAGTCAGGGCGTGACACCCCCTTTTTCCTCCAAACATAACGATGGTCATTATGGCCAAGCAGTTCTATTGTTGTTTCATCAGACCAGAGGACATTTCTCCAAAAAGTACGATCTTCGTCCCCATGTGCAGTTGCAAACCGTAGTCTGACTTTTTTATGGTGTCTTCTTCCTTGCTTAGCAGCCTTTCAGGTTATGTTGATTTAGGACTCGTTTTACTGTGGATATAGATACTTTTGTACCTGTTTCCTCCAGCATCTTCACAAGGACCTTTGCTGTTGTTCTGCGATTGAGTTGCACTTTTCGCACCAAAGTACGTTCATCTCTAGGAGACAGAACGCGTCTCCTTCCTGAGCAGTATGACGGCTGCGTGGTCCCATGGTGTTTATAATTGCGTACTATTGTTTGTACAGATGAACGTGGTACCTTCAGGCATTTGGAAATTACTCCCAAGGATGAAACAGACTTCTGGAGGTCTACAATTTTCTTTCTGAGGTCTTGGCTGATTTCTTTTGATTTTCCCATGATGTGAAGCAAAGAGGCACTGAGTTTGAAGGTAGGCCTTGAAATACATCCACAGGTACACCTCCAATTGACTCAAATTATATCAATTAGCCTATCAGAAGCTTCTAAAGTCATGAAGTCATTTTCTGGAATTTTCCAAGCTGTTTAAAGGCACCGTCAACTTAGTATATGTAAACTTCTGACCCACTGGAATTGTCATACAGTGAATGATAAGTGAAATAATCTGTTTGTAAACAATTGTAGGTGTCCTAACCGACTTGCCAAAACTATAGTTTGTTCACAAGAAATTTGTGGAGTCGTTGAAAAACTAGTTTTAATGACTCCGACATAAGTGTATGTAAACTTCTGACTCCAACTGTAACTGTTTGTTACTGTACATGCGATATGCTTTGTGGACTTCACTGGACAGAGGTTGCTATCCGGTTTTGTGATGAAACAAAGGTGTGGTTGAATTTATTCTGCCACTGTGTCTTATTGTCCCGGCCTTTAGGCCTACTGTATATATCACAGTCACAAGGAATATGAATTAACAGGTTGTAGAGCAAACAGTGCAATTATCAAAACACATAGGTTGTAATATGGCTTGGCTTCCCCCAGTCATTTTACTCCCGCACCGCTACAGAGTAGTAGTAGTATTACTAGTGAGTAGGCAGGATCTCACACCATGTCAGAAACAATACTTCATTGTCATGCTTTTTCCTTAAAAACACTGAGAGTTCCCACCAGGATAACTACATTTAGACCAGTGAGCAGGGGGATGTTGATGGTAAATACTGCTGAACACTGCCCTGCTGTGTGTGTAAGATAGAGAGGGGGGGGGGGTCGTTGACCCAACCAAATCACGAGAAAACTAAATATAATTACTTCACACATTGGATAGAATTAACAAAATAACAGCGCAAACTAGAGTGTTATTTAGCCCTAAACAGACCAGGCTCTCAAGAGAAGACAGGCTATGTGCAAACTGCCCACAAAATGAGGTGGAAACTGAGCTGCACTTCCTAACCTTTTGCCAAATATATTACCATATTAAAGACATATATTTCCATCAGATTACACAGACCCACAATTATTTCAAAAACAAATCCAATTTTGATAAACTCCCATATCTACTGGGTGAAATACCACAGTGTGCCATCACAGCAGCAAGATGTGTGACCTGTTGCCACAAGAAAAGGGCAACCATGCAAGAACAAACACCATTATAAATTCAACCCATATTTATGTTTATTTATTTTCCCTTTTGTACTTTAACTATTTGCACACTGTTACAACACTGTATATAGACATAATATGACATGTCTCTATTCCTTTTGAATTTTTGTGAGTGTAATGTCTACTGTTAATTTTATGTTGTTTATTTCACTTTTGTTTATCAATTTCACTTGCTTTGGCAATGTAAACAGGGGCAGAGAGAGGGGAAAAGAGTGCGATGGAGAGTGAGTTCTGTTTAGGTTAAGAGTACAGTTCTAAGGCAACGTCCCTTTAATGTTTTAGGTAAATAAACCCTTATATATCTGTTCCCAGGAGAGGAGTCAGAGAATAGGGGTATTACTGAGTGGTCAACTCTGAGTACCCATCAAAACACTTCCTCTTTGTGTCACAACTAGAACAATAATAATTTACTCATTTTTTTTTACAACATTTACTCATTGAGTCCTACTGACTTAGTGAGTCACAGCTCTTCCTCGCTGTGTAGCCACATGGGTTGTATCAGACAGACTACCGTTGTGCAGCACCATACACAGTCTCTATCCACATGGCAATCTCTCTCAATTCAATTCAAGGGACTTTATTTATTATTCTCTCTCTCTCTCTCTCTCTCTCTCTCTCTCTCTCTCTCTCTCTCTCTCTCTCTCTCTCTCTCTCTCTCTCGCTCTCTTATTGTTCTAGTTCTCTCTCTCTCTCTCTCTCTCTCTCTCAATTCAAGGAGCTTTATTGGCATGGGAAACATATGTTAACATTGCCTTAGCAAGTGAAGTAGATAATAAACAAAAGTGAAATAAACAATAAAAATGAACAGTAAACATTACACTCATAGAAGTTCCAAAATAATCAAAACATTACAAATGTCATATTGTATATATACAGTGTTGTAACAATGTACAAATGGTTAAAGTACATAAGGGAAAATAAATAAACATAAATATGTGTTTTATTTACAATGGTGTTTGTTCTTCACTGGTTGACCTTTTCTTGTGGCAACAGGTCACAAATCTTGCTGCTGTGATGGCACACTGCGGTATTTCACCCAGTAGATATGGGAGTTAATCAGAATCGGCTTTGTTTTTGAATTCTTTGTGGATCTGTGTAATCTGAGGGAAATATGTGTCTCTAATATGGTCATACATTTGGCAGGCAGTTTCTCTCTCTCAGCTCTTCCATTGTGATGATACAGCCCCCTCTACTCTACTTGTCAGATAACGGCCAAAGCCCTTCATAGATCTGCTGGTTTAGGACTGGTGTTAGACTACCACTCTGTGGCCATAACAACCAACTACAACTTGACACAGTTCTGACAAATGTAATTCACTGAGGTCTCAAGATGACAGAAAACTAGGCTATTGTTTGTTTTGTACTCGACAATAATGTCAAATAAATGCAGTATTTTTCATGTATCTCTCTGGCTTTAGGCTATATTTATAGAGATTGTTTGTTGTATAGTGCTCTTCTTGTGTTTATCTGCTACAATTACGAAAAAAGCACTCTTTTTGAGATTTTTGAGATTCCATGTTCTTGTTTTTAATATGGCCTATTTGCCTATATGTTTTCATTAAGATATAAGTGTCTTGAAAATGCAATCTAAAAATGCACAATAGCTTACACTTTTCCAATGCTATGTCATTCATCTGTTTCTAATCAGGTCAAGTCTGTAATCTAATAAAACATAACTACTATTTTAGTGACTGCCCACACTGTAGCCCATCGTGAACGCGGGCGCGCGACCTTATCCAGCTGTTTTTGCAACCAAGATGACGAGCAACACCAGGTACAAGAGCCGAGCACTCAGATCAGGTAGGCCTACGCGCACTTCTCCAGCTGATCGCCAATCAGTTAATGGCACATTGATAATGATTTGTAACATATAATTATTAATAAAGATAACTGTGCTTTATCTATTTGCTATAACCTTTTATTTTTTCTCTACGCTCACGCGCCCATCGCTATGACTCGATGCGGCTCCATCTCCGTCTTTAATCTGCCCCACCGTGTCTCTCGTGCTGCCGTTGCCGCCTCCAATGGAATATAACTCCAACGGATACCGTTTCCATTAACAGAGGATGGAAGAGAGGTAACCGTTTATAACAGCTCTATCGGCCCATGACTAGTCTGTCTGTGTGGCATGTGCATGGTAAATACTGCAAAGTGCGGTTCGAATTTCATTATCTATTCATAATCTAGTCATGTACAAATTAGGCAATAATCGAAATTGTATTACCACATCTGAAATTAGATTGAATAAATTCAGAAAGAGAGGAATATTTCCTCCTATATGGCACCTTTGAAGCAATTACTACCCTATTATGAATGACCGCATTACGCCTGCATAGTGCGGTTTATCTTTTGTATGATGTTTTATGTTTCATCGCGGCAGCGAGCGGGAGCTGCAGCCAATTGCTGCACTAGAGAACATAAAGACTAAATCTGCTCCGTGACCCCAATTAGGACAGGCACCATGTATTGTTCGATCTTTTCACAGACAGACACACACACACACACACACACGCACGCACGCACGCACGCACGCACGCACACACACACACACACACACACACACAGTTTTATTGTGTTGTCTGTTTGATTACCAGGGGTGTGAGCCCAGAGGTGGTCTGCTCATTCATTCCAGCTGTGCACAGATCACAGAGACAGGTGTCTCTATAGATTTCTCTATGGGTCTCCACCAGGCTGCTAAGGGGAAGACGGCTCATAATAATGGCTGGAACAGAGTAAATGGAATGGCATAAAACACGAAGAAACCATGTATTTGATACAATTCCGCTCCAGCCATTACCACAAGCCCGGACTCCCCAATGAAGGTGCCACCAACCTTCTGTGATCTCCACCTCGGTGGCTGTCTGCTTACATCCTGCTGTCTGCTAAGGTGTTCACTGCTCATCTTACAACTCTCTAGTACAGGGTTGGCAGTCCTCCAAGCTCCCAAAGAGAGCTGGGTGTGCAGGATTTACTCAATTCTTTAAACACCAAATTGGCCACTGTAATTTTGGATCCTCGTTAGCTGTCTCCATAGCAACCCCTGCTAATGCGATTGTCTTTCAGCACTGCCAGAGGGGATACAGTAGCATGAAATCAAAGAGACGGATGGGCTTTCTCTCTTCCAATCTCTCCCTCTCTATCCCTATGCTCTCTCTCCTCCCAATCTCTATCCACATTATCTTTGTTCCCCCTCTCTACACCCCCTCTCTCTCCCCCTGGCCGAGTTCTCCTGCTGCTCCCATAAGGAGTTGGCCTACTACTAGATGCTTACATCCTGTATAATATCATAGATGTTGCACTACACTGCAGTACCCAGTCACAATCCTCCACTCTCTCTCTCTCTCTCTCTCTCTCTCTCTCTCTCTCTCTCTCTCTCTCTCAATTCAATTCAATTCAATTCAAGGGGCTTTATTGGCATGGGAAACATGTGTTAACATTGCCAAAGCAAGTGAGGTAGATAATACACAAAAGTGAAATAAACAATACAAATTAACAGTAAACATTACACATACAGAAGTTTCAAAACAAGAAAGACATTACAAATGTCATATTATATATATACAGTGTTGTAACAATGTACAAATGGTTAAAGCACACAAGTTAAAATAAATAAGCATAAATATGGGTTGTATTTACAATGGTGTTTGTTCTTCACTGGTTGCCCTTTTCTTGTGGCAACAGGTCACAAATCTTGCTGCTGTGATGGCACACTGTGGAATTTCACCCAGTAGATATGGGAGTTTATCAAAATTGGATTTGTTTTCAAATTCTTTGTGGATCTGTGTAATCTGAGGGAAATATGTCTCTCTAATATGGTCATACATTGGGCAGGAGGTTAGGAAGTGCAGCTCAGTTTCCACCTCATTTTGTGGGCAGTGAGCACATAGCCTGTCTTCTCTTGAGAGCCATGTCTGCCTACGGCGGCCTTTCTCAATAGCAAGGCTATGCTCACTGAGTCTGTACATAGTCAAAGCTTTCCTTAAGTTTGGGTCAGTCACAGTGGTCAGGTATTCTGCCACTGTGTACTCTCTGTTTAGGGCCAAATAGCATTCTAGTTTGCTCTGTTTTTTTGTTAATTCTTTCCAATGTGTCAAGTAATTATCTTTTTGTTTTCTCATGATTTGGTTGGGTCTAATTGTGCTGTTGTCCTGGGGCTCTGTGGGGTGTGTTTGTGTTTGTGAACAGAGCCCTAGGACCAGCTTGCTTAGGGGACTCTTCTCCAGGTTCATCTCTCTGTAGGTGATGGCTTTGTTATGGAAGGTTTGGGAATCGCTTCCTTTTAGGTGGTTGTAGAATTTAACGGCTCTTTTCTGGATTTTGATAATTAGTGGGTATCGGCCTAATTCTGCTCTGCATGCATTATTTGGTGTTCTACGTTGTACACGGAGGATATTTTTGCAGAATTCTGCATGCAGAGTCTCAATTTGGTGTTTGTCCCATTTTGTGAAATCTTGGTTGGTGAGCGGACCCCAGACCTCACAACCATAAAGGGCAATGGGCTCTATGACTGATTCAAGTATTTTTAGCCAGATCCTAATTGGTATGTTGAAATTTATGTTCCTTTTGATGGCATAGAATGCCCTTCTTGCCTTGTCTCTCAGATCGTTCACAGCTCTGTGGAAGCTACCTGTGGTGCTGATGTTTAGGCCGAGGTATGTATAGTTTTTTGTGTGCTCTAGGGCAACGGTGTCTAGATGGAATTTGTGGTCCTGGCGACTGGACCTTTTTTGGAATACCATTATTTTGGTCTTACTGAGATTTACTGTCAGGGCCCAGGTCTGACAGAATCTGTGCAGAAGATCTAGGTGCTGTTGTAGGCCCTCCTTGGTTGGTGACAGAAGCACCAGATCATCAGCAAACAGTAGACATTTGACTTCGGATTCTAGTAGGGTGAGACCGGGTGCTGCAGACTGTTCTAGTGCCCGCGCCAATTCGTTGATATATATGTTGAAGAGGGTGGGGCTTAAGCTGCATCCCTGTCTCACCCCACGACCCTGTGAGAAGAAATGTGTGTGTTTTTTGCCAATTTTAACCGCACACTTGTTGTTTGTGTACATGGATTTTATAATGTCGTATGTTTTACCCCCAACACCACTTTCCATCAATTTGTATAGCAGACCCTCATGCCAAATTGAGTCGAAGGCTTTTTTGAAATCAACAAAGCATGAGAAGACTTTGCCTTTGTTTTGGTTTGTTTGGTTGTCAATTAGGGTGTGTAGGGTGAATACATGGTCTGTTGTACGGTAATTTGGTAAAAAGCCAATTTGACATTTGCTCAGTACATTGTTTTCATTGAGGAAATGTACGAGTCTGCTGTTAATGATAATGCAGAGTATTTTCCCAAGGTTACTGTTGACGCATATTCCACGGTAGTTATTGGGGTCAAATTTGTCTCCACTTTTGTGGATTGGGGTGATCAGTCCTTGGTTCCAAATATTGGGGAAGATGCCAGAGCTAAGGACGATGTTAAAGAGTTTTAATATAGCCAATTGGAATTTGTTGTCTGTATATTTGATCATTTCATTAAGGATACCATCAACACCACAGGCCTTTTTGGGTTGGAGGGTTTTTATTTTGTCCTGTAACTCATTCAAGGTAATTGGAGAATCCAGTGGGTTCTGGTAGTCTTTAATAGTTGATTCTAGGATTTGTATTTGACCATGTATATGTTTTTGCTCTTTATTCTTTGTTATAGAGCCAAAAAGATTGGAGAAGTGGTTTACCCATACATCTCCATTTTGGATAGATAATTCTTCGTGTTGTTGTTTGTTTAGTGTTTTCCAATTTTCCCAGAATTGGTTAGAGTCTATGGATTCTTCAATTACATTGAGCTGATTTCTGACGTGCTGTTCCTTCTTTTTCCGTAGTGTATTTCTGTATTGTTTTAGTGATTCACCATAGTGAAGGCGTAGACTCAGGTTTTCCGGGTCTCTATGTTTTTGGTTGGACAGGTTTCTCAATTTCTTTCTTAGATTTTTGCATTCTTTATCAAACCATTTGTCATTGTTGTTCATTTTCTTCGGTTTTCTATTTGAGATTTTTAGATTTGATAGGGAAGCTGAGAGGTCAAATATACTGTTAAGATTTTCTACTGCCAAGTTTACACCTTCACTATTGCAGTGGAACGTTTTACCCAGGAAGTTGTCTAAAAGGGATTGAATTTGCTGTTGCCTAATTGTTTTTTGGTAGGTTTCCAAACTGCATTCCTTCCATCTATAGCATTTCTTAATGTTACTCAGTTCCTTTGGCTTTGATGCCTCATGATTGAGTATTGCTCTGTTCAAGTAGACTGTGATTTTGCTGTGGTCTGATAGGGGTGTCAGTGGGCTGACTGTGAACGCTCTGAGAGACTCTGGGTTGAGGTCAGTGATAAAGTAGTCTACAGTGCTACTGCCAAGAGATGAGCTATAGGTGTACCTACCATAGGAGTCCCCTCGAAGCCTACCATTGACTATGTACATACCCAGCGTGCGACAGAGCTGCAGGAGTTGTGACCCGTTTTTGTTGGTTATGTTGTCATAGTTGTGCCTAGGTGGGCATATGGGGGAGGGAATGCTGTCACCTCCAGGTAGGTGTTTGTCCCCCTGTGTGCTGAGGGTGTCAGGTTCCTGTCCAGTTCTGGCATTTAGGTCGCCACAGACTAATACATGTCCCTGTCCTGGAAATGATTGATTTCCCCCTCCAGGATGGAGAAGCTGTCTTCATTAAAGTATGGGGATTCTAGTGGGGGGATATAGGTAGCACACAGGAGGACATTTTTCTCTGTTAAGATAATTTCCTTTTGAATTTCAAGCCAAATGTAAAATGTTCCTGTTTTGATTAATTTAATGGAGTGAGTTAGGTCTGCTCTATACCAAATTAGCATTCCCCCTGAGTCCCTTCCCTGTTTCACACCTGGTAGTTTGGTGGATGGGACTACCAGCTCTCTGTAACCTAGAGGGCAACCAGTGGGTCCGTCTCCTCTATACCATGTTTCTTGCAGGATGACAATGTCTGCATTACCGATTTCTTTGGTGAAGTCCGGGTTCCTGCTCTTTAGGCCAAAGGCAGATGACCTCAGACCTTGGATATTCCAGGATGATATAGTGAAGGCTTTTTGTTCCATAAAGTGTCCAATGTTGTTGGTCGGGGTTTGGCCTCTCTCTCTCTCTCTCTCTCTCTCTCTCTCTCTCTCTCTCTCTCTCTCTCTCTCTCTCTCTCTCTCTCTCTCTCTCTCTCTCTCTCTCTCTCTCTCTCTCTCTCTCTCTCTCTCTCTCAAATTCAAATTCAAATTCAAGCTGCTTTATTGGCATGAAAAACATTGTGTCAATATTGCCAAAGCAACAATGTATACAATATACATTGTAATACAATTAAAACAATGGCAAATAATAATATAGAATGGCAGTAAATAATAATACAAAATTAAATATAAAAAATAGTAACAATAAAATGGTAACAGTCAATAGTCGAATGTAATGTATGGTGTAATGCACCACTACCACCACCACTATCATTAAACTGCTATCATTACCATTACCACCCATACCATTACTATTTGGAATGATAAACAACAATAATAATACTAATAACAATAACAGTAATAACAATAACAGTCATAATAAGTAAGTTACTGCTTACTATGCAGATGTTATTATTCAGTGTCCCTCAGGCTATGGCAGGCAAATACATATTTGGCTGCAAGAGGAGCCATTGCTCCTTCGCCCATGAGTATTTTTAGTTTTTCCTCTGGGTTTAATAAGTTAAAATTTGGAATAAATGTAGTCATTTCTGTGAATAATGAATCTCTTGGTGAGGAATATTTATCACAGTAAAGGAGAAAGTGCATCTCTGTTTCTACCTCCCCTGTCGTGCAGTGACCACATACACGCTCCTCTTTGGGTAGCCATGTCTTTTTATGTCTGCCGGTTTCTATTGCCAATCGGTGGTCACTCAGCCTGTACTTGGTAAGGATCTGTCTCTGCTTCGAATCTCTGACAGAGTAGAGATATTTAGCCAATTCATATTCTCTGTTTAGGGTCAGATAGCAATTTAGTCGGCTTTGGGATTTTGTTTCGTTTTTCCAATGTTGTAAATATGAGTCCTTTGATTGGTTCATGATTTTGTTTATTGGAATTCTTTCTTTTGAAGCAGTGCCGGTGTCAGCTTGGTTGGTTAGGTCCAACACCAGCTGACTGAGAGGGCTCGTTTCTGGGCTCAGTTCTTGGGTTTGAAGTGCTTTAAATTGCAGACTCGAATTTGGACTTGAATTTAGATGTAGCCAAAATTTTAATGATCTTTTCTGTATTTTTATTATTACTGGAAAGCGGCCCAATTCTGCCCTACATGCATTAGTTGGTGTATTTCTCTGGACTTGTAGGATTTTCCGACAGAATTCTGCATGTAGGGTTTCAATTGGATGTTTGTCCCACATTTTAAAGTCCAGTTTATTGAGTGGCCCCCAAACCTCACTTCCGTAAAGAGCTATTGGTAGGATTACACTGTCAAATATTTTGGTCCAAATTCTAATTGGGATGTTGATTTTGAATAATTTCATTTTTATTGCATACAATGCTCTGCGGGCTTTTTCTTTGAGTGCATTCACTGCCATATTAAAGTTTCCCGATGCAGATATGGTCAGACCAAGGTAGGTGTAATTTTTTGTGTGTTCAATTATGGTGTTGTTCAGGGTGAATTTATATTTGTGTTTCTGACATCTGTTTTGTTTTTGGAAAATCATGATTTTAGTTTTTGGGAAATTTACTGCCAGGGCCCAATTATGGCAATATTGCTCTAGAATATTAATGTTCTGTTGAAGACCTTCTTTGGTTGGTGATAGAAGTACCAAGTCATCAGCATATAGCAGGTATTTCACCTCTGTGTCAAATAGTGTGAGTCCTGGGGCTGGAGAATGGTCCAACATGTCTGCTAATTCATTGATATAAATGTTGAAAAGATTTGGACTCAAACTACAGCCTTGTCTCACACCTCGACATTGTGAAAAGAATTCTGTTCTTTGGTTTTTGATTTTTATTGCACACTTATTTTCTGTGTACATACATTTTATTAAGTCATACACCTTACCACCAAGCCCACTTTGTAGAATTTTGTAGAATAGCCCTTCGTGCCAAATAGAATCAAATGCTTTTTTAAAGTCAATAAAGCAAGCAAAGATTTTGCCCTCTTTTTTTTGGTGGACGTGTTTATTAATTAGTGTGTGTAAGGTGTATATATGGTCAGTAGTGCGATGGTTAGGGAGAAAGCCAATTTGACATTTAGTTATTACATTTTTTTCTTGAAGAAAGGTTTGGATTCTTGAATTCAAAATGCTACAGAAAACCTTTCCCAAGTTACTGTTTACACAAATTCCCCTGTAATTATTGGGGTCTGATTTGTCTCCACTTTTGTGGATAGGGGAGATGAGCCCCTGGTTCCAGACATCAGGGAAGCAGCCAGAAGTTAAAACCATGTTGAACAATTTAAGCACAGCATTTTGCAACTCAGGTGTGCTGTTTTTCAGCATTTCATTTCTGATGTTGTCTAGACCACAAGCCTTCTTTGATTTAATAGATTTGAGCTTTTCATTTAGTTCTTGTTGGGTTATTGGGTAATCTAATGGATTTTGGTTATTTTTAATGACTGATTCAAGGATTTTCAATTTTTCTTTAATTTCTAATTGGTTCTGTTTTAAGTCTTTTTGTGGGATGTTTTTGTATAGATTATCAAAATAAGTTTTCCAAATTCCTACATCTTGTATGGCTAATTCTTGTGGCTTTGTTGTGCTTAAATTGTTCCACATGTCCCAGAACTGATTTTGGTCAATTGCGTTTTCAATTTCATCAAGTGTCTTGTTGGTATAATTCAGTTTCTTGCGTTTCAGTGTATGTTTATACTGTTTCAGAGTTTCAAAGTATTCATATCGTAGCTCTGGGTTGTTTTGCTGCTTATGTTTTTTGTTTGACATTTGTCTTAGGTGTTTTCTAATTGTTTTACATTCATTATCAAACCATTTGTCAGAAACATTTTGTTTTTTGTTTCTGATGTTGCATTTCTTTGGTTTTCTCAAATTTGCTTTCGATGCTGCTTTTTGGAATATGCAGTTGATGTTTAGAGTAGCCGAATTGACACCATCTTTATTGTTTTGGTATTGTGAGTTATTGAAAAACTGTATAGAGTTCATCATTTCTTTTGAGTTCAATGTTTCAATGAATCCCTCTGCACTGTTTGGAGCCCATCTGTATGATTGGTTTATGTTGAAGAGTTTATTGGGCAGTTTTTTTGAATGAATATTGCCGGTTAATTTCTTCAAAAACACGTTGATCTGACTGTGATCTGACAATGGTGTCTGTGGTCTGACAGTGAATGCACTAATGGAGGAGGGGTCAATGTCCGTGATGGCATAATCGACTACACTTGTCCCAAGAGCTGAGCAGTAAGTAAACTGACCTAAAGAGTCCCCTCTGATTCTACCATTAAGCATGTACAGGCCTAAGGCTCGACAGAGATGCACTAACTCCTTCCCATTTTTGTTCAGTATTTGGTCAGGACTGTTTCTATTATTTATAATAGGGCTGCTGTACAAGGAGGGGTGACCAAATATGTGGTGGTTACCTCCCGCATCAGTGTAGTCAGGCTCAGAACCTGTTCTTGCATTGAAATCTCCACAAAGAAGCACTTTACCCTCTGCCTGAAATGTAATGATTTCTGTATGGAGATTGTCAAAAAACTGATCATCATAATATGGTGAATCTGAAGGAGGAGCATAAGCTGCACATATGTACACATCATTGTCACAATAGATTGTACCTTTGTTAAGTTTTAGCCAAATGTGACTGGTACCTTTTTTCATTTCATTCAGTGCCAAGTCCTGCTTATGCCAAATGATGATTCCACCTGAGTCTCGGCCCCGTTTAACATTTTTATGTTTGATTGATGGTAGTAAACTTTCCAAGAGCTGATAGTTAATGATCTCATTTATAATAAGTGATATTCACTGGTTTGAGTAAAGTACATTGAAAACAATACAAAATAATATATATATATATATATATATACACATACATACATACACACATACATACACACACACACACACACACACACACACACACACACACACTCTCTCTCTCTCTCTCTCTCTCTCTCAATTCAATTCAATTCAATTCAATTCAAGGGGCTTTATTGGCATGGGAAACATGTGTTAACATTGCCAAAGCAAGTGAGGTAGATAATATACAAAAGTGAAATAAACAATACAAATTAACAGTAAACATTACACATACAGAAGTTTCAAAACAATAAAGACATGACAAATGTCATATTATATATATACAGTGTTGTAACAATGTACAAATGGTTAAAGCACACAAGTTAAAATAAATAAACATAAATATGGGTTGTATTTACAATGGTGTTTGTTCTTCACTGGTTGCCCTTTTCTTGTGGCAACAGGTCACAAATCTTGCTGCTGTGATGGCACACTGTGGAATTTCACCCAGTAGATATGGGAGTTTATCAAAATTGGATTTGTTTTCGAATTCTTTGTGGATCTGTGTAATCTGAGGGAAATATGTGTCTCTAATATGGTCATACATTTGGCAGGAGGTTAGGAAGTGCAGCTCAGTTTCCACCTCATTTTGTGGGCAGTGTGCACATAGCCTGTCTTCTCTTGTGAGCCAGGTCTGCCTATGCATTTCTCAATAGTAAGGCTATGGTCACTGAGTCTATACATAGTCAAAGCTTTCCTTTAGTTTGGGTCAGTCACAGTGGGGAGGTATTCTGCCACTGTGTACTCTCTGTTTAGGGCCAAATAGCATTCTAGTTTGCTCTGTTTTTTTGTTGATTCTTTCCAATTTGTGAAGTAATTATCATTTTGTTTTCTCATGATTTGGTTGGGTCTAATTGTGTTGCTGTCCTGGGACTCTGTGGGGTGTGTTTGTGTTTGTGAACAGAGCCCCAGGACCAGCTTGCTTAGGGGACTCTTCTCCAGGTTCATCTGTCTGTAGGTGATGGCTTTGTTATGGAAGGTTTGGGAATCGCTTCCTTTTAGATGGTTGTAGAATTTAACATCTCTTTTCTGGATTTTGATAATTAGCGGGTATTGGCCTAATTCTGCTCTGCATGCATTATTTGGTGTTCTACGTCTCTCTCTCTCTCTCTCTCTCTCTCTCTCTCTCTCTCTCTCTCTCTCTCTCTCTCTCTCTCTCTCTCTCTCTCTCTCTCTCTCTCTCTCTCTCTCTCTCTCTCTCTCTCTCTCTCTCTCTCTCTCTCTCTGTGTCTCTCTCTCCCTATCTCTGTAACCCCCTCTCTTCTGCTGCATATCTCTGTGTTGTTGAATTCAGACAAGTCATTTCCTTTGATATTTCACATGAACCCTCTGCCACATGATGCAGCCCTTTATGTAACAAGGAGTCAAAGGTACAGATAGTCTCACAGAGCTTAATGTGTGCTCAGATCTGTTGTAATATTGCAGCGGAGCGCAGTGACATATGAAATGTTAACATGTAAGAAGCAGGACACTCGCAGGCGCACACACACACACACACACACACACACACACACACACACACACACACACACACACACACACACACACACACACACACACACACACACACACACACACACACACACACACACACACACACACACACACACACACACACACAAACACACACACACGCACACACACACACACGCACACACGCACCACACAGCAAGAGCAGCATCACCTCAGGACATCCAGTCTTTGTTCTGGAAGATTCCATAGTAGATGAGCTAATGAAACTGCTGGCTGGGCTGTATCAGGCTATATCTCCTACAGTCCTGACAACAGTAATCACTCTTTCAGCTCTCCTCATTCCTCCCTTCTTCATCCCTCCATCACTGCCCCTCACCCCTGTCACCCTCAGCCTCTCCTCCCCATCTCCTCTCCTCTTCTCCTCTCCTCCTCTCCCAACTCTGTCCTCCAGCAGGATTTCCGTGTTAATTAATAGGGCATTCCCAGAATTCCTGTCATGTTTTATTGAAGGAGAGCTGTGATGGGAGGCAGAGGGAGAGAGAGAGAGAGCATGCCCTCAGGACCTGTACTGCACTGTTTCAGCCCTTCACAGTCCTGGTGTGTGTGTGTGGTGGGTGGGTGTTTCAAGATTGACCTGCTTCTAATGCACATGTGTTTATACCTGTGTGTGTGTGTTTCCTCCAGGAGAAGGAGTATGTGGGGTTTGCCACCCTCCCCAACCAGGTCCACAGGAAGTCAGTCAAGAAGGGGTTTGACTTCACCCTCATGGTGGCAGGCAAGAGATGCACAATCACACTCCCACAGTGTGTTGATTGATGCTTTTGACTGATGCTGACTGATGTATGTGTTGGGTATGTGGGTGTGTGTATGTGTTGTAGGAGAGTCTGGTCTGGGTAAATCTACTCTGGTCAACAGCCTTTTCCTCACAGACCTGCACAAGGACAGGAAACTACTCAATGCTGAGGGTGAGTTCAGTTGTTGCTGTTCCTCTCAGAGTGTATCACACAGTGTAGAACACATAGTGGATGTTGTATTGGACCTCTCTCTCTCTCTCTCTCTCTCTCTCCATTCCAGAGCGTATCAGTCAGACAGTGGAGATCACTAAGCACACGGTGGACATAGAGGAAAAAGGAGTTAAACTGAAACTGACCATCGTAGACACACCAGGGTTTGGAGACGCAGTCAACAACACTGAGTGGTGAGTGTGTGTGTGTTGTGTGTGTGCATATATGTGTGTGTGCTGTGTGCGTGTTGTAGCTGGAGGGGTATCACATACAATATGATCACATACAGTACCAGTCAAAAGTTTGGACACACCTACTCATTCAAGGGTTTTTCTTTATTTTTACTATTTACTACATTGTAGAATAATAGTGAAGACATCAAAACTATGAAATAACACATATAGAATCATGTAGTAACCAAAAAAGTGCAAAACAAATTAAACTAAATTTTAGATTTTAGATTCTTCAAAGTGGCCACCCTTTGTCTTGATGACAGCTTTGCACACTCTTGGCATTCTCTCAACCAGCTTCATGAGGAATGCTTTTCCAACAGTCTTGATGGAGTTCCCACATTTGCTGAGCACTTGTTGGCTGCTTTTCCTTCACGTTGCGGTCCAACTCATCCCAAACCATCTCAATTGGGTTGAGGTCGGGTGATTGTGGAGGCCAGGTCATCTGATGCAGCTCTCCATCACTATCCTTCTTGGTCAAATAGCCCTTACAAAGCCTGGAGGTGTGTTGGGTCATTGTCCTGTTGAAAAACAAATGATAGTTCAACTAAGCACAACCCAGATGAAATGACCTATAGATGCAGAATGCTGTGGTAGCCATGCTGGTTAAGTGTGCCTTGAATTCTAAATAAATCACGACAGTGTCACCAGCAAAGCACCCCCACACCATCACACCTCCTCCTTCATGCTTCACGGTGGGAATCACACATGCGGAGATCATACGTTCACCTACTCTGTGTCTCACAAAGACACGGCAGTTGGAACCAAAAATCTCAAATTTGGACTTATCAGACCAAAGGACAGATTTCCACCAGTCTAATGTCCATTGCCTATGTTTCATGGCCCAAGCAAGTCTCTTCTTCTTATCGGTGTCATTTAGTAGTGGTTTCTTTGCAGCAATTCGACCATGAAGGCCTGATTCACTCAGTCTCCTCTGAATGGTTGATGTTGTGATGTGTCTGTTACTTGAACTCTGTGAAGCATTTATTTGGGCTGCAATTTCTGAGGCAGGTAATTCTGCAGCAGAGGTAACTCTGGGTCTTCCTTTCCTGTGGCGGTCCTCATGAGAGCCAGTTTCATCATAGCGCTTTATGGTTTTTGTGACTGCACTTGAAGAAACGTTCAAAGTTCTTGAAATTTTCCGAATTGATTGACCTTCATGTCTTAAAGTAATGATGGACTGTCATTTCTCTTTGCTTTTTTGAGCTGTTCTTGCCATAATATGGACTTGGTCTTTTACCAAATAGGGTTATCTTCTGTATACCACCCCTACCTTGTCACAAAACAACTGATTGGCTCAAATACATTAAGAAGGGAAGAAATTCCACAAATTAACTTTTAACAAGGCACACCTGTTAATGGAAATTGATTCCAGATGACTAGCTCATGAAGCTGGTTGAGAGAATGCCAAGAGTGTGCAAAGCTGTCATCAAGGCAAAGGGGGGCTACTTTGAAGAATCTCAAATATAAAATATATTTTCGATTTGCTTACTACATAATTCCATATGTGTTATTTCATAGTTTTGATGACTTCTCTATCATTCTACAATGTAGAAAATAGTAAAAATAAAGAAATATCCTTGAATGAGAAGGTGTCCAAACTTTTGACTGGTACTGTACATCGAGCAGTGGTATTGACATTTCGCTGTGCGCATGTGTGTGTGTGTGTGTGTTACAGTTGGAGGCCAATCACAGATTACATTGACCAGCAGTTTGAGCAGTACTTCAGAGATGAGAGTGGACTGAACAGGAAGAATATCCAGGACAACAGAGTCCACTGCTGCCTCTACTTCATACCACCCTTTGGACACGGGTAACACACACACTCGCACACACACTCGCACACACACACACACACACACACACACACACACACACACACACACACACACACACACACACACACACACACACACACACACACACACACACACACACACACACACACACACACACACACACACACACACACACACACACACACACACACACACACACACACACACACACACACACACACACACTAAGCCCTGGCGTGTATCTCTCTACAGGCTTCGTCCAGTCGATATAGAGTTTATGAAGGCCCTGCAGGACAAGGTCAACGTGGTTCCTCTCATCTCTAAATCTGACTGCCTTACTCCCAACGAGATCAGGAAACTTAAAGACCGGGTGAGACAGATTACAATGACATGAATAAGCTGTGACTATATACATACTGTACTGACTGATACTATGTACATACTGACTGGTACTGTGTACATACTGACTGGTACTGTGTATTTACTGACTGGTACTGTGTACATACTGACTGGTATTGTGTATATACTGACTGGTACTGTGTACATACCAGTGGTGTAAAGTACTTAAGTAAAAATACTTTCAAGTACTACTTAAGTAGTTTTTTGGGGTATCTGTACTTTACTTTACTATTTATATTTTTGGCAATGCTTACTTTTACTTCACTACATTCCTAAAGAAAATAATGTACTTTTTACTCATTACATTTTCCCTGACACCCAAAAGTACTTGTTACATTTTGACAGGAAAATGGTCCAATTCACACACTTATCAAGAAAACATCCCTGCTCATCCCTACTGCCTCTGATCTGGCAGACTCACTAAACACAAATGCTTAGTTTGTAAATTATGTCTAAGTGTTGGAGTGTGTCCCTGGCTAACTGTCAATAAAAAAAATACAAGAAAATTGTGCCATCTGGTTTGCTTAATATAAGGAATTTGAAATTATATATATATTTTTACTTTTGATACTTAAGTACATTTTAGCAACTCCATTTACTTTTAATACTTAAGGAAATGTAAAATCAAATACTTTTAGACTTTTACTCAAGTAGTATTTTACTGGTTGACTTTCACTTTTACTTGAGTAATTTTCTATTAAGGTATCTTTACTTTTACTCAAGTATGACAATTGAGTACTTTTTCCACCACTGGTACATACTGACTGGTACTGTGTACATACTGACTGGTACTGTGTTCATTCTGACTGGTACTGTGTACATACTGACTGGTACTGTGTTCATTCTGACTGGTACTGTGTACATACTGACTGGTACTGTGTTCATTCTGACTGGTACTGTGTTCATACTGACTGGTACTGTGAACATACTGACTGGTACTGTGTTCATTCTGACTGGTACTGTGTACATACTGACTGGTACTGTGTTCATTCTGACTGGTACTGTGTACATACTGACTGGTACTGTGTACATACTGACTGATTGTAAGGACCGATGACGGAGATGAGAAGCCGGTATGGGGAGTCAACATTTAATCTTTAAACAGACAAGGACCAAGACAGGAACAGCGTCAGCACACGGGTACAAAACGACAGCTAATGCTGAAGCAGGGAACAGAGCGGGGGAACAGACAGATATAGGGGAGGTAATGACAGGTGATTGAGTACAGGTGAGTCCAATAATCGCTGATGCGTGTGACGGGGGAAGGTAGGTGTGCGTAATGATGGTGGCAGGAGTGTGCAATGCTGGGGAGCCTGGCACCCTCGAGTGCCAGGGGGGAAGAGCGGGAGCAGGCTTAACACTGGTAATGTGTACATACTGACTGGTACTATGTCATACTGACTGGTACTGTGTACATACTGACTGGTACTGTGTACATACTGACTGATACTGTGTACATACTGACTGGTACTGTGTACATACTGACTGATACTGTGTACGTACTGACTGGTACTGTGTACATACTGACTGGTACTGTGTACATACTGACTGGTACTGTGATAGTATTGTGTTTGTTCCTGACTCTGCTCCTCATGATCTCTCTCCCCAGGTTTGTGAAGAGATTGATCATCTTGAGATAAAGATGTGACTGGAGCTGTGGCGGTCATTACATTTTGTCAGCCAGTGATTGTTTTGCGAATAACTGCCTGTGTCACAGTAATTGAGCGTTAATTAACATAAACACATTTAGCATCTCCTGGCTTCCACACAGCCTACAAGCCACTGATGCAGACCTCTAGAACATCTACAAAATAACTTTCAAAAGCAATGAGGCTGATGCAACAGATCAGAACGTTTAGCTTAAAATGTTGATAAACTATTAGGCTATTTCTTCACATTATAAGCGCAGCAATACGCTATAGGCTATAAGCGCAAACGTTGCAAAATGCAATTAATTAGCGGGAAAACACCATTCTCAAAAGTAACCGCAATTGCGATTATTCATATAATGCTTTATTATAAAGGTGAAAATTATCTTCCCCAAACTTGAGACTCACGCGCTGCTTATATATGCCAGTTAGACTCTACACCCCTTGTAAAGTGGATTAATGTGCTTAATTTTAAGAAGTTATTTGGCCACTTTAGTTGTGATACAAACCTTATCAAAACATATAAGCCTATGGGCTAGGCTACATGAGGTGTGCGACTATGATTAGAAAAAGTTTGGGAAAAAAGGCATGTGCTATTTCTTGCCTTATTGCACAAGCTGGGCATCAAGTGATAATACATCATTCACAAGTGACAGGATAATATTGTCACCCATCAGACTATTTTTGATTTAATCTTGTCTTTACATATACTAAATAATATATGTGTGAAATTTGTTTTGATTTAGAAGGGACCATTATCATGTACCTGTATTGAAACAGGGGCAGCGGGAAAGAATGTCATCTATGCACTTAAATAGCAAATGGACTACGCTTTTCCTCGTGGTTTATTTTCATGCCCAGCCAGGTAAGTTGTAAAGAGAAGCAATGTGCTTAATATTAGGGAAGTTGAGAAATAAATATAGTAGGCCTAGCCTATAGAAAGCAGATGGGATTCTCCTTTTTTTAGTAGAGTCCATCAAAACTATGTTTTCTCTCGCAATTGCATAGCCTGTAGAAATGTTGCGCAACATGAGCTCATGGGCTTTCATGAAGTATTTGATTAGATTTTCAATCACATTTGCATTGATGTCAGATTGATTAGAGGGACAATAGAGTGCTGAGTACCGGGCAGTTAGCAAGTTTGGTAGACTACTAATGACCATCAGCAGCATCAGAGCTTGGAGATGCCTAGTTACCGTGGTTAAACGTTCACTTGGAATTTGACTGCAGTCATGACTCGTGACCGCTGGTGTGGTGGTAATACGGCCACCGTAACAGCCCTAGATGTAACTCCTATGGCTGGTTTATACGTTGTCTATCAACATGTCTGTAGACAATTAGAATGCGACAAGTGTCGCTGGTCAAAACCACATTTAATTTATACTGAAATGGAATATCTGTAGACCGTCGCTGCGACTGTCGGTTTCCTTGTGGCAGACAGAAGAATACAAGTTCTGGTCGTGGTTACCTGACTGAGCCAGCAACGAGACAGTGCCCAAGTTCTAACATTCTCAGATAGATTGCCCTGCTTTTATTCCATCACACTCTTTCATTAGCTCACCATTAACTTGTAAATATTTTCCTGTAATAATTATCTTAAGTGAAGATGTTGTCATCTATGATATGGTCATTATTTGAACTGGCTAGGCAGCTAACGCTAGCTAGCTAACAAGCTAGAAACAAACCAAAACATGGTTTAGAACGTTGCTTTAGGTTTCCTGGTTTCCAGTGGCCATTTTAGATTGTAACTCTTGGTGGGGGAAAATCAACATGCTTTTTTAGATGTATGCCAGCAAAGCCACAACACAACACTAAACAATACATTAATTGCACTGTAACGGTGACAACCGGTGCCCACAAACTGTTTGGGCCTACATAAAGCTGTCCCAACAGCAGAGCTTTCTTTTCAGCACCATGGAGTGAATCCCTACCACTGCTACACCTGCCTATCAGCGGAGCCTTGTCTGGCAGCGAACTTCATTCAGCCTCATTCGCTGACTTTTTAAAACCATAGCTGATATGGTTGACTTGCTTAAACAAATGTGGTTTCTACTGACTCCTTTTGGATTTGTGTGAGTCGATAAGAACCGCATTGGCCTTCAATAATAACGAACGCCAAAATGAGTTTTGACTTTTGAACCATACACAAACATTATTACATTTATGTTCAGTAAATGTATAATGTTTATTCTTATATCATTAACACTTAGCTGTAAGTATAACAAAGTGCAAGCAAACGAGCTGCGACAAGGCAGGCCTGTTCGTTCAGCCCTTTCAAAATAGACACAGGCAGAAATTCAGATAGATGTTAGTCCAGACAAATTCAGCCAGATTTTTAGGCCTTCATTTGACTTTTCTTTATGTCACCACAGAGAGAGAGAGAGAGAGAGAGAGCGACAAGGTTAGCCTACTATTTGAAGTATTTTATTAGGCCTATGTGGTCTAAAAAGTAAGTAAATACAATCAGGAGGATCCACTTTTATAGACAATATACCGACGCACAGACAGCGCATTGCACAAACTAAACAACCCTCGCAATATCAATTGGAATTACATGGGTCGATCACTGAACTTCTTGTTGAAAATAAATATTTGAATGGGAAGAGACTGTCACTGGTAAACATGGTTACAGACCAAACAACATTATATAGTATCCCCTCCTCATAGTTACATACCCAACAACATTATATAGTATCCCCTCCTCTTGAAGAAAAGCACATGAGCTAATTTATGCAGCAGCATACAAGATATTTATTCCGTTGTTGTGCTGTGCTCACTTGAACAGGCGCGACGGTCCTTGTGGGCAAATTTTGTCATCAAAGGTGCTTTCAAGACAACTGGGAACTCTGAAAAAAACAAGGTGGAATCATGATGTTAGTGATCTTCAGGTCGGAGCTCTAGAAAGAAGCCTGAGTTCCCGGCTTGGGATTCCGAGTTTGATGACCGTTCAAAACGTATTTTCCCAGTAGGACCTAGTTTTTTTCCGAGTTCCCAGTTGTCTTGAACTCAATGAAGTCTGAGATTTTCCAGTTCCAAGTTTCCAGTTATTTTGAACGTGGCAGAAGTCATGCTGGATTGACAGCATGGCCAATGTATTCAACCTTTTCTGGCCCATGGTGTTGCGAGTGAATGCTTATAATTTTAAGCTTAGAAAAGAGACAATTTCAGACAGATGTTTTAAATCCTTGAACCCAGTCTTGGACCACACACCCACTCCACTGAATAGCAGGCTAGTGATCGCTTTGCAACGCATGTAGTTAGCCACTGATTCCTTCCAAACCACTCATGGTTGAATTTGCGATTTCTGATGTTGTGTAATGTTTATGTCCAATGGGCGATGAGCACCGATACCTTTTATCTATCATTTATCTTCATATGATAAGGGTTGAAAAAGATTTGCCAGTAGATTGTTGACGTGATTCATGATGATGACTGCTTGTCTAGCTTGCTAGCTAAGATTTTGAAAGTAACATGATCAGTCCAATCAAAGCTACGGTAGATATAACGTGATTTGACATCATTTTATCTGTGTCCAATGACCTTGAGCCTTCTTGGATGTGCACCTGTAATGGAAATCTATGTCAGCACCTAAGGGGGCTTGAATTGCCTAGCTCTCCCTGCAGATTCTGCGGGGCTCACCTGCCCCTGAATTCCGGGTCGCCACTGCTGGTTTACTAGATTGACATATACTAAATTCATTTTTAAACAGATGGGTTTATTGGTGTTAAAATACACCAGTTATGCTATTTTGACCACCTGTCTGTCGTTTTTTGTGTATATAGTTTTTCATAACGACAAGTTTGATATTGAACGACAATATAATGTTCATGATGTCACTGCGACAACTGTCTACAGACATGTCTATCGACGAATTATAAACCAGCCTTAACTCTCCTTGTCTGTATGTGTGTGTGTGTGTGTGTGTGTGTGTGTGTGTGCGCGTGTCTGTGCGTGTGTCTGTGCGTGTGCGTGTGCGTGCGTGTGCGTGTGTCTGTGCAAGTACCGTTTGTGCGCACGTGTGTGTGTAGGTCCGTGAGGAGATAGATACGTTTGGGATAAAGGTGTACCAGTTCCCAGACTGCGACTCTGATGAGGATGAGGAGGCCAAACAGAAGGACAGAGAACTCAAGGTGAGCCTAAAACACATGATCACACCGTTGACTTATTTTATTTTAATCTACATCCCTAACATTTCCAAGAAAGTTTCTTAAGCTAATTAGCTAAATTATTATTATTGCAGTTCCACAATTTTTTTAAACTGAATAACTTTTTTTGTGTTTGTGCATGTGCCTATCTGTGCTGCCGTCATTGTGTGCGTGTGTCCGTGTGTGTGTGTGTGGTAAATGCGTGCTGACACCTGTGTGTGTGTGTGTGTGTGTGTGTTAGGAGAGCACTCCGTTTGCTGTGATTGGCAGTAACATGGTGGTGGAGACCAGAGGTCAGAAAGTCAGAGGGAGACTCTACCCCTGGGGCATCGTAGAGGGTAGGTGCATGGGAGTTGGGTGTGTATGTTAACATTTATGTGTAAATGTGTGTATACACATATTAATGTGTGTGTGTATTAACATAACATATCTGTATGTGTGTCTGCAGTGGAGAATCAGTCTCACTGTGACTTTGTGAAGCTGAGGACCATGCTGATCAGGACCCACATGCATGACCTGAAGGACATCACCTGTGACTGTCACTATGAGAACTACAGGGCTCATTGTATACACACCATGACCAGGTACAGGCTTTCTTTCTTTCTCTCTCTCTCTCTCTCTCTCTCTCTCTCTCTCTCTCTCTCTCTCTCTCTCTCTCTCTCTCTCTCTCTCTCTCTCTCTCTCTCTCTCTCTCTCTCTGTCTCTCTGTCTCTCTCTCTCTCTCTCTCTCTGTGTGTGTGTGCACGGTGTATGTTTGTGCACGTGTGTGTTTGTGTGTGTGTGTATCAGAGCTAACCCTCCTGTTTCTCTATTCCAGTAAAATGAATACAGATAACCGTGTGGAGAGCCCAATCCCCATCCTACCCTTGTCCACCCCAGACGTGGAGACAGAGAAACTCATCAAGATGAAGGACGAGGAGGTAATGGATAGTTAATTATATATTCATATGATTACATTTTCATTCAATTACATTTATATGATAATGATATGATAGTGGATTGCATTGATATAGTGCTATATAGTCACATATCAGTATACATTGTGTGGGGCAAGTATCCACATTGCATATCTTATTTTCTTTCCTCTCTCTATACCTCTGTCTTTTCACTCGCTCAATCTCTCTCTCCCTCTCTTCCTCCCCCCTCTATATCTCTCTCTGTCTCTCCCTCCCTTCCCCCCCCCTCTCTCTCTCTCTCTCTCTCCCTCTTTTCCTTCTCTCTCTCTCTCTCTCTCTCTCTCTCTCTCTCCCTCTCTTCCTTCTCTCTCTCTCTCTCTCTCTCTCTCTCTCTCTCTCTCTCTCTCTCTCTCTCTCTCTCTCTAGTTGAGGAGGATGCAGGAGATGCTTCAGAAGATGCAGCAGCAGATGCAGCATGAGCAGGACCTGTGAGCCCTGACCCCTAACCTCTCACTCCTGACCTCTCACCTCTCTCTTCTCACCTAATGATATGTGGAAGGAGTAACACAGGGTCAATCACGTGCTGGCCAATCACACTGCCACCTCACTCCAACTGAAACAGTACAATTCTATCTGGATGTTCTGTAATATTACACTCTCTTCTCAATAATGTGCAACCCTAACAGAGACACTGGACACAGAGTAAAACCAACACCAAACACTCTCCAAACCATGGACATTATGGATGGGCCCCACACCCTACACTGGAGAAACACTTTTAAACAGGGACAAACATTTTGTCAACGATTTGTTGGTGGTGTTAAAACCCCTCAAAAACGATGCTTTGTTGGTTGCAGTCAGAAGCCAAGACTATAGCCAAGCTTTATAGCATTATAGTAGATTTGCACCTTAGATTGCAGTTGGTGTACAAGCCTGTTTTTGTATTTAAGGGAAGTAGTGAATTAGACTGTTTATGATTATTGTTGAATATGTATTTTGCACTCTACTGGCTCACACAGTTAGAATGTGGGTCAGATTAATTTATTCTGTTTATAACATTATTCATGTTGAGTTCTGGGTTATTTATTCACATTTAAATGTGTGTATGAGAGAGAAAGAGAGAGAAAGTGAAGAGTGATTACAGTACGTGTGTGTGCATGTGTGTGTGTGTGTGTATATATTTTTGTGTGTGAGAGAGAAAGAGAGAGTGTCTTTAAGTCAGCATTGACATAGAGACAGGCCACAGTGTCATTTCCTGTCCAACAAAAGTTGTGAGACAAACCAAAGTTTTGAGAGATTCTCAATCCTTCTTGTCCCTTTGCTCCGTTGACAGACTGAGGCTTTCTAAAGCATAGCTTCTGTCTCTGAGGGTGCACTTATTGAACAAGGGCAACGTGTTGCAGCACAATCAATATTCTGAGAGTCTACTGAAGATTCTAGGAGATAAACACATTAGATCAAATTAAAATGAAATACACCATAGACCCATAACCCATCCACCTGAGTAGATTAGATTACATCCTGGAAAATACTGTGTGTGTGTGTGTGTGTGTGTGTGTGTGTGTGTGTGTGTGTGTGTGTGTGTGTGTGTGTGTGTGTGTGTGTGTGTGTGTGTGTGTGTGTGTACCTGTGTGCACCTGTGTGCACCTGTGTGTTAATGTGGTGCTGATTAGCCTGTATGATGGTCCATCCTGTTGTAGTACGTAACATAGATGAATAGATATCTCAGCATGGTCAAGGTTGTGTCCACACAGACACAGTGATGTCTCACACTGGTCCATATCACTCAATAAAAGCCCACTGTTGTACCTTTGATGCTAGCTGTTATTACAGTGTGTGTGTGTGTGTGTGTGTGTGTGTGTGTGTGTGTGTGTGTGTGTGTGTGTGTGTGTGTGTGTGTGTGTGTGTGTGTGTGTGTGTGTGTGTGTGTGTGTGTGTGTGTGTGTGTGTGTGTGTGTGTGTGTGTGTGTGTGTGTGTGTGTGTTTTCTCCCTGATATGTGGCTGTGCCGTGTGCAATCACAACAAATAGTCTCATCATAGGTCAGTTTTGTTCAGTGCTGGTAAATTACAGTCAGATACTCTACTACATCATCATAACACATAGCTACTTTGGAAAGTGAAGCTATTTATCCCCAGTCACACCCCCTCTGGATGAAATTTAACATAGACACTGATCTAAGGTCATCCATATATTTCCCCCCTCTAATGGTTAAGGTTAGGATTTGGTGAGGGTAAACTGATTTGAGATCTGTGCCAAAGGACTGCTTTGTGTTCTTGTATGAGGAAGACGTGACGAGGCCTGTTGACGGGTCCCCCATGATGGGCAAAAACATGCCTCACGTATGGCTGACCAAAATCAAGGAAACGTTTAACCAGTCTGGTTTTTCTTGGGTTGACAGTAAGAGACAGAGACAGTATCTTGTTTCCTTGTTCCTTGTTACGTGATAGGTCCTGGGAATGGGACAATACATTTTCCTAGTGCTCTCTCAGACCAACACAGACCAAGACACTGAGACTTACACAGATTTACTGAAACCACATTTCTGGGTTTTACCAAAATTCAGAGAAAAATGAAGGCAAAGTCTGAATCTCTCCCATCTCTTATTCGACTAGTAGTTAGTCTGAAATGTTTATTGCTTGCCTACATTTTACTCCCTCATCTATGTTTAATATAACACACATACATTAATTATTAATTTAGGTTGCCTATCCTGATGTGAAGTTTGTTCTATAGAAAGTATTTGACTCTGATGTGTGCCACAGAAAGTATTTGACTCTGATGTGTGCCACAGAAAGTATTTGACTCTGATGTGTGTCACAGAAAGTATTTGACTCTGATGTGTGCCACAGAAAGTATTTGACTCTGATGTGTGTCACAGAAAGTATTTGACTCTGATGTGTGCCACAGAAAGTATTTGACTCTGATGTGTGCCACAGAAAGTATTTGACTCTGATGTGTGTCACAGAAAGTATTTGACTCTGATGTGTGCCACAGAAAGTATTTGACTCTGATGTGTGTCACAGAAAGTATTTGACTCTGATGTGTGTCACAGAAAGTATTTGACTCTGATGTGTGTCACAGAAAGTATTTGACTCTGATGTGTGTCACAGAAAGTATTTGACTCTGATGTGTGTCACAGAAAGTATTTGACTGATGTGTGCCACAGAAAGTATTTGACTGATGTGTGCCACAGAAAGTATTTGACTCTGATGTGTGCCACAGAAAGTATTTGACTCTGATGTGTGTCACAGAAAGTATTTGACTCTGATGTGTGCCACAGAAAGTATTTGACTCTGATGTGTGTCACAGAAAGTATTTGACTCTGATGTGTGCCACAGAAAGTATTTGACTCTGATGTGTGCCACAGAAAGTATTTGACTCTGATGTGTGCCACAGAAAGTATTTGACTCTGATGTGTGTCACAGAAAGTATTTGACTGATGTGTGTCACAGAAAGTATTTGACTGATGTGTGTCACAGAAAGTATTTGACTCTGATGTGTGCCACAGAAAGTATTTGACTCTGATGTGTGTCACAGAAAGTATTTGACTGATGTGTGTCACAGAAAGTATTTGACTCTAGCCACAAAATTAAGGAAATTAGAGGGGGGGGGGGGGGGATTTCGGCAAGGACATTCTATCTTGGGACTTTAATGAATTTTGGCAAAGAGATGTATTTATAGACTAATACACCGAAAACTGCAGACATTACCAGTGCCTCCCCAATGATCAAACCACCATAAAACGCAGCCTAACGTGATCAGAAATCTCTACTAGCAAGCAAGTAGCAGAAATGAAGAATTGAGTGCGTGTGTGTTCACACGGGGGGGGGGGGGGGGGGGGTGTTCGGCACAACACAGGTACAGGCAGCACTCTGTTGGCCTCCTGTTGGCTGTTGGATGGACTAGTTTTGGAACATCTGGACAAAATGCAAACCCCCTTTGCAAAGTGAGTGCCATTCGTTCACTACACAGGAGCCTACTTTCGTATAAAGCAATATATTCACTCAATCCAATGGTCAACAATACAGAAAACATCTAACAAGAGTTTAGGGAGTCGGACTTCAAAGGAAGCACGTTCATCAGCCGTGGAAGTTCATCAGGTTTGCTGCCCCCACGATAGTAGCAGCAGCACGCTACAGAGAGAGAGAGAAGGGGGGGTGGGTAATGGAGAGAAGAGAAAAGAACAATGATGAACGCCCTCAACTCAGCGCTTAAAACCCAGACGAGAAAAAGGAGAGGAATCGGTGTCGATGTTTCGTAAGAAGAAAAAGCACCCCTTGAACCCGATGATCTCCTCCACACAGCCCGACCTCCTCTTCTTGGACTTGCAGGAGCTGCTCCTCTGTGGCAAAGAGGACCACAGCTTCAGACCTCTATGCCACATACAGGAGGGCTAAAAGACGAATCAGCCCGACACACAGAGAGTCGACGGCGGTTCGGGCAGCCTGAAGCCCACGTTGGTACAGTCCCACCACAAGAGCTCTTCGCTGGGGTTGGTGTGCCTGGAGAGGCTGGTTGCGAAACCTTGCAGCTAGACGGTAGTGACAGCGATGAAGGGGAGACACAGCCACAGCTGAATAAAACTGATCTGCAGGTAAGAAATGGGATCAATGAAACAGAGAGAGACTAGACTACACTATAGTAGTCTATCATTATTATCCCCGATGGAGTAGATGTCTTTGCAGCATGTAGCCTGTAGACATCATGTAGACTAGGTTAGTAAAGGGTTCCAACATATTATAGGTAGGCTATATGTCATAGCTGTAATACTCCTCATCAATGGATAATAATATGCTGGTGTAAAATAGCACCAGCATCATCAGAGGAAGTTACCTTTGATTTAATGGTCATATGATTCACCTATTTGTGTGTGCATTTGTGTGCGTGTGTGAGAGAGTGTGCATGCATGTGTGTTTTCCAGCTATGACAGCTGTAGGCTATACCAGCAGCCTGACCAGACAATGTTGACTACAGGTTACAGACCATTCTTAACACAGTGAAAAGACAGATGATATTCCATTAAAGAAGAGGAACACAATCCCTGGGTTATGGGAGGGGTAGTAGAAGTGTATACTGAGAGTTAACTGTGAGAATTGGTGCCCAAAGGGCAGGTCCTAGATCAGACAGTTTAATACCATAGTGACTGTGTAAATAAGAGGAGAATGTATGTGTTTGTTGTGTGGGGGATAGAGTCGTAGAAGTGCATGATAAAAAAGTCTCCTTTGTTTTGGAAAAGCTCTGAAAAAAAGAGTGCCCTTAGAATGCACAGAGCAACAATCACAGCCAGACTATTTGGCACTATTTTCTATTTCCTTTGCCTTGTGACAGTCAGCTTGATTTGTCAAGTTTGGTTGTGTTTATGTGGCCAAATCGACTGTATCCATTTCATAAATACAGTGAGCTCCAACAGTACTGGGACAGTGACACACTGTTTGTTGTTGTCTTTGCGCTGTACTCCAACACTTTGGATTTGAAATGACACAATGTTAAAGTGCTGTCGTGTCTTTGGCATCATTAAACTGAAGACTTATTTATCAAATAACTCTCTGTAATTATTATTATGCGATTAAACTGATTAATCATGGATAGTTCAGAGTGACATTCATTCATGTCGTTATAGAATAGATGTTTCGGCGGTTGTCGGTCTTCGCGTTCAATGATACCGAATTCCTAGCTGCAGACTAGTAATTAATATCAAAGACTTGTTCTTATTCTGTCGGTATCGATAGTCTAATGGTTTAACCACGTGGGATGGTTAAAAGATTCAGTAATCGTCTCAAACCTTGGCCCTCTCGTTATCGAGGTAAGTTGGTCTGCAACCTTTGTCCTCTCGTAATTGAGAGAAACATGGTCTGTTGAGAAATTCTCAAGGTGGGGGTTTTATTCGGAAGAGCAGAAAAAGGCTGTCTCATGACGCCAGGTCCTAACTGTGTTCATGGGGGCGTGCCAGTGACTTAAGTGAAACTTTACACAGAAATACAATTCTCTCACATTACATCATTACATAGCATCCCATAATTTCACAAATAGTTTAATCTTTCCTCATTCATCCTGTACAACACTTAGATGTAAGCCTCATATCTGAGGCTATTGTATAAACAGCGTTATGGTTATGTGGCCGTATTGTCTCCCATGAGTTTCACGAAATTGTACCAAACGGACCAGTTCGTAGCTGGATTCTTCACCGATCTTTTATACCTTCTCCAGAACATAAATGTTGTTCGGACCTCAAGTTCTGTGAGGTGGAAGAAATTCCTTTGTTCTCTCTATGAAAACTTCACTCTGTCTCTATACTGTCTGGCCATGAGGAGATAATCTCCTCCAGGAATTTATGACCTGAGATCGCAGCTGTACCCAAAAAGGGCAACATCATGACAGTGCAGACTGTTAGTTTTAATTTGAGGGTATTTTCATCCATATCGGGTGAACCGTTTAGAAATTACAGCACTTTTTGTACATATTCCCCCCATTTTAGGGGACCAAAATTATTGGGACAAATTCAGTTATATGTGTATTAAAGTAGTTAAACTCAAAAGTGTAATATTTGGTCCCATATTCTTAACATGCAACGGCTACGTCAAGCTTGTGACTCTACAAATTTGTTAGATGCATTTGCTGTTTGTTTTGGTTGTGTTTCAGATTATTTTGTGCCCAATAAAAAATGATTGTAAATAATGTATTGTGTCATTTTGGAGTCAGTTTTATTGTAAATAAGAATATAATATGTGGATGCTACCATGATTACAGATAGTCCTGAATAAATCGTGAATAATTATTAGTGACAAAGTAACAGACGCACAAATATCATACCCTCCCAATAAATGTTAACCTCCAGTGTTGTTGTAATGGTGAGAGGTTAGCATGTCTTGGGGGGATGACATTTAGGCTACATGCCAGGGCATGGCTGTCTCTATCTGTGTAGGCAGAGGGAGGGTTCGGAGACAAATGCAGCCCAGGAGCTATCCAGGGCACATACACACGCACACGCGCACGCACACACACAGCTTCTCTTGTTGTTTGATTGGCTCCTGGTTTGACCCCTGTCATTGGTTGGTACATCTTGGTTTGACCCCTGTCATTGGTTGGTTCATCTTGGTTTGACCGCTGTCATTGACTCAACTTTTCGTGAACCTTTTAATTGCCTTACCTCCCTTATCCTACCTCATTTGCACACACTGTATATAGACTTTTTATTTTGTATTATTGACTGTATGTTTGTTTATTCCATGTGTAACTCTGTGTAACTCTGTGTTGTTGTTTGTGTCACACTGCTTTGCTTTATCTTGGCCAGGTCGCAGTTGTAAAGGAGAACTTGTTCTCAACTAGCCTACCTGGTTAAATAAAGGTGAAATAAAAAAATAAATAATTGGTTGGTCTTGTGTCTCGTGAGACACTCTTCTTAAAAGTCCAATATCTTGACAACTTGACTGCTGACATGCAAAACATTCTGGGACTGTATCAACAGTGGACTAATGAAACAAATACCAAAACATAGTGGTTTCACAGACTTTTTTTAGTTGACTCAACTTTTCGTGAACCTGAAAATCACATTTTTGACTGCACTGGGACTTTAACATTATTAGTTGGCCAAATTTAGCTCCAACATGACAAAATACAGGCAAGAATTCAGTCAACTTAAAATGATGTGCTTGCTCAAATTGCCTCATATGTTCATTCAACTAGACATTTTTATTTGGACATCTTACCCCCCCCCCAAAAAAGGCTGTGGAAGTATACACACACACAGTGCTTTTAACATACAATGTTTTCAACTTACTTACAGTGGGGCAAACAAGTATTTAGTCAGCCACCAATTGTGCAAGTTCTCCCACTTAAAAAGATGAGAGAGGCCTGTAATTGTCATCATAGGTACACCTCAACTATGACAGACGAAATGAGAAAAAAAAATCCAGAAAATCACATTGTAGGATTTTTAATGAATTTATTTGCAAATTATGGTGGAAAATAAGTATTTGTTCAATAACAAAAGTTTATCTCAATACTTTGTTATATACCCTTTGTTGGCAATGACAGAGGTCAAACGTTTTCTGTAAGTCTTCACAAGGTTTTCACACACTGTTGCTGGTATTTTGGCCCATTCCTCCATGCAGATCTCCTCTAGAGCAGTGATGTTTTGGGGCTGTTGCTGGGCAACACGGACTTTCAACTCCCTCCAAAGATATTCTATGGGGTTGAGATCTGGAGACTGGCTAGGCCACTCCAGGACCTTGAAATACTTCTTACGAAGCCACTCCTTCGTTGCCTGGGCGGTGTGTTTGGGATCATTGTCATGCTGAAAGACCCAGCCACGTTTCATCTTCAATGCCCTTGCTGATGGAAGGAGGTTTTCACTCAGAATCTCACGATACATGGCCCCATTCATTCTTTCCTTTACACGGATCAGTCGTCCTGGTCCCTTTGCAGAAAAACAGCCCCAAAGCATGATGTTTCCACCCCCATGCTTCACAGTAGGTATGGTGTTCTTTGGATGCAACTCAGCATTCTTTGTCCTCCAAACACGACGAGTTGAGTTTTTACCAAAAAGTTATATTTTGGTTTCATCTGACCATATGACATTCTCCCAATCTTCTTCTGGATCATCCAAATGCTCTCTAGCAAACTTCAGACGGGCCTGGACATGTACTGGCTTAAGCAGGGGGACACGTCTGGCACTGCAGGATTTGAGTCCCTGGCAGCGTAGTGTGTTACTGATGGTAGGCTTTGTTACTTTGGTCCCAGCTCTCTGCAGGTCATTCACTAGGTCCCCCCGTGTGGTTCTGGGATTTTTGCTCACCGTTCTTGTGATCATTTTGACCCCACGGGGTGAGATCTTGCGTGGAGCCCCAGATCGAGGGAGATTATCAGTGGTCTTGTATGTCTTCCATTTCCTAATAATTGCTCCCACAGTTGATTTCTTCAAACCAAGCTGCTTACCTATTGCAGATTCAGTCTTCCCAGCCTGGTGCAGGTCTACAATTTTGTTTCTGGTGTCCTTTGACAGCTCTTTGGTCTTGGCCATAGTGGAGTTTGGAGTGTGACTGTTTGAGGTTGTGGACAGGTGTCTTTTATACTGATAACAAGTTCAAACAGGTGCCATTAATACAGGCAACGAGTGGAGGACAGAGGAGCCTCTTAAAGAAGAAGTTACAGGTCTGTGAGAGCCAGAAATCTTGCTTGTTTGTAGGTGACCAAATACTTATTTTCCACCATAATTTGCAAATAAATTCATGAAAAATCCTACAATGTGATTTTCTTGATTTTTTTTTCTCATTTTGTCTGTCATAGTTGAAGTGTACCTATGATGAAAATTACAGGCCTCTCTCATCTTTTTAAGTGGGAGAACTTGCACAATTGGTGGCTGACTAAATACATTTTTGCCCCACTGTATATATTTGACACACGTTGACGTACATTGAGTGTACAAAACATTGGGAACATGTGTAGTGGTAGAGTAGTGTGTAATAATGTGTTGTGTGATGTACTGTTTTATTGTTTTATGATGTAATCGCCTTAATCTTGTTTGGACCCCAGGAAGAATAGCTGCTGCCTTGAAGGCAGCTAATGGGGATTCTTAATACATACAAATACAAAATGTTTGAGGATTATCATTACGCAAGCATGTTTCTGTGTCACTACACACTTCACATGTTCATTTGAACGATATACAGTATCTTGCTTCTATGGAGACAGCTGAATTTTATTTTTATTTAACTAGGCAAGTCAGTTAAGAACAAATTCTTATTTACAATGACGGCCTACCAAAAGGCAAAAGGCCTCCTGCGGGGACGGGGGCTGGGATTAAAAAAATAAAAAATAAAAACAATATAAATATAGCACAAAACACAGATCACAACAAGAGAGACACCACAACACTACATAAAGAGAGACATAAGACAACAACATAACAAGGCAGCAAAACATGACAACACAGCATGGTACAGTAGCAACACAACATGACAACATGGTAGCAACACAACATGGTACTAGCACAAAAACATGGCACAAACATTATTGGGCACAGACAACAACACAAAGGTCAAGAAGGTAGAGACAGAAATACATCAGCAAAAGCAGCCACAACTGTCAGTAAGAGTTTTCATGATTGAGTCTTTGAATGAGGAGATAGCGATAAAACTGTCCAGTTTGTGTTTGTTGCAGCTCGTTCCAGTCGCTAGCTGCAGCGAACTGAAAAAAGGAGCGACCCAGGGATGTGTGTGCTTTGGGGACCTTTAACAGAATGTGACTGGCAGAACGGGTGTTGTATGTGGAGGATGAGGGCTGCAGTAGATATCTCAGATAGGGGGAGGGAGGCCTAAGAGGGTTTTATAAATAAGCATCAACCAGTGGGTCTTGCAACGGGTATACAGAGATGACCAGTTTACAGAGGAGTATAGAGTGCAGTGATGTGTCACATAAGGAGCATTGGTGGCAAAACTGATGGCCGAATGATAAAGAACATCTCGCCGCTCGAGAGCACCCTTACCTGCCGATCTATAAATGTTTCCGTAATCTAGCATGGGTAGGATGGTCATCTGAATCAGGGTTAGTTTGGCAGCTGGGGTGAAAGAGGAGCGATTACGATAGAGGAAACCAATTCTAGATTTAACTTTAGCCTGAAGCTTTGATATGTGCTGAGAGAAGGACAGTGCACTGTCTAGCCATACTCCCAAGTACTTGTATGAGGTGACTACCTCAAGCTCTAAACCCTCAGAGGTAGTAATAACACCTGTGGGAAGAGGGGCATTCTTCTTACCAAACCATATGACCTTTGTTTTGGAGGTGTTAAGAACAAGGTTAAGGGTAGAGAAAGCTTGTTGGACACTAAGAAAGCTTTGTTGTAGATCATTTAACACAAAATCCTGGGAGGGGCCAGCTGATATAAGACTGTATCATTTGCATTTAAATGGATGCTTCCTACTGCCTGAGCTATGTTGTTGATGTAAATTGAGAAGAGTGTGGGGTCTAGGATGGAGCCTGGGGGGTACTCCCTTGGTGACAGGCAGTGGCTGAGACAGCAGATTTTCAGACTTTATTCACTGCACTCTTTGAGAGAGGTAGTTAGCAAACCAGGCCAAAGACCCCTCAGAGACACCAATACTCCTTAGCCGTCACACAAGAAGGGAATGGTCTACCGTATCAAAAGCTTTGGCCAAGTCAATAAAAATAGCAGCACAATATTGCCTAGAATCAAGGGCAATGGTGACATCATTGAGGACCTTTAAGGTTGTAGTGACACAGCCATAACCTGGGCGGAAACCAGATTGCATACCCGAGACAATACTATAGACATCAAGAAAGCCAGTCAGTTGATTATTGACAAGTTTTTCCAACACTTTTGATAAACTGGGCAAAATAGAAATAGGCCTATAACAGTTAGGATCAGCTTGATCTCCCCCTCTAAATAAAGAACGAACTGTGGCTGCCTTCCAAGCAATGGGAACCTCCCCAGAAAGGAGAGACAGGTTAAAAACATCAGAGGTAGGCTTGTCGATGATAGGGGCAGCAACCTTAAAGAAGAAAGGATCTAAACCATCAGACCCAGATGTTTATTTGGGGTCAAGTTTAAGGAGCTCCTTTGGCACCTCGGACTCAGTGACCGCCTGCAGGGAGAAACTTTGTAACGGGGCAGGGGGAAAAGAGGGAGAAGCATTGGGGATAGTGGCATTAGAAGGGGTGGGAGATGAGGAAATGTTGGACGGGCAAGGAGGCATGGCTGAGTCAAATAGGAATCCTGACTTAATGAAGTGGTGATTAAAGAGCTCAGCCATGTGCTCCTTGTCAGTAACAACCACATCATCAACATTATGGGACATGGGCAGCTGTGAGGAGGAGGGTTTATTCTTCAGGTCTTTAACCGTTTTCCAGATCATCTTGGTGTTAGACCCACAGAGAGAGAACTGCTCCTTAAAGTAACTAACTTTGGCCTTCCGGATAGCCTGAGTGCACTTATTTCTCATTTGCCTGAACGATGCCCAGTCAGCCTGAGTGTGCATGTGCCAAGCCTTTCGCTAAATGCAATTCTTGAGGTGGAGTAACTCTGCAAGATCACGGTCGAACCAGGGGCTGAACCTGTTTTTAATTCTCATTTTATTTATGGGGGTGTGTTTGTTAACAATACCACTGAAAATATCAAAAAAGAAGGTCCAAGCGTCTTCGAAGAACCATTTTAGGTTCAAGATACCCTTAGGAAAAAAAGGTGCTAAAATGTATAATACAGGAAGGCTACTGAGCCATTTACTTTATGTTTGTATTATCTTTTATGTCTTATTGGTGTTGCATTGTCGAGAAGGAACCTGCAAGTAAGCATTGAGTTGGACGGTGTAATCAGATTACACATCATTTTACAAAACTAGATTACTTTTTTGATTATTTTTTAATTCAGAAAGGATGTTTGTGAAAAAAATACATTGACACCATTCTGTTCTCACTGACATTCAAATCAGCCTTGAAAAAAGGCTCAAGTTTGTTCCACCTGAGAGTCTGACTAAAAGTCAGAGACCACTACGACACACCAAATTAGTTTGATGGATCCTTTTTGTCTTTTAATACCTCTTAAAGGAAAAGTAATCCAAAAGTAACTGAAAGTAATCAGATTACGTTACTGAGTTGTGGTATTCCAAAAGTTACGTTACTGATTACAATTTCACTGGTAACTAGTAACTAACATTTAGAACGTAACCTACCCAACCCTGGAGCCATGTATTGTGGTCTTACAACCCTGGTCCAGAGGAGTTACAGGGTAGGCTTTAGTTCCAACCCCTAATCACTCTCTATCAACCTCAAAAACCAAGCTACATATTTCAAACCAAAGAAAGGCACCTATCACAATTCTAAAACTGTTCTTACTATAAAGACAATCTGTAGAATCTTTTTCCTCTGTGGCGGACAAATTACATGCACAATCACGGGGTTGGGTTGGGGTGAGATCATCCAAGGGTCATTCCGCTTTTCTAAATAGAGGAACAAAGATATTACTAAAGGGGGTGGGAGTACATTGTACAGAGAGGTCCCGGGCACACCAAGAAAAACTGACAGAGACAATGGTTTTTCTATGGGGTCATACGTTGACGGACAACAGAGAGTTAACATTTTGATGGATTAAACAGATTCGTAGTGCATTCCTTGAGCATTTAATCAATGTCTGTGTGGCTGGGGCCTGATGCGATGCTTTGCACAACCTTGACCTCAGAACACACATACCATGCACTTAGAGGAAGTTTCAACATCCATGTAAAAAGGTCAGAATACTCATACAAAATACTCAGAATACACTCTCGATGTGGAAGTACAACCAGCAAGGCTCCAGATGACTCTCTGGGAGCACTATGAAGGAACACTGGTAAGTACCAAGACATTTGTGTATCAGAAATTAATTGGATGTCTAAATAAGATAATCTTAATATTTTGGCTCACTTTTAAAAGTACCTTTAATTTAATTGAAGAGTTTTATGGTTCCTTATGACCAGTACATTTCTACGATATGAGGAAACTGAAATATTGTGTTGATACATCGCAACATCATTCAACAATGGATGGACAGCCCAACTGCTCTCCCTATGACATGGCACACATGAACCATCACGTTAAATATTTCCTTACAGGGCACTTCACAGTATTGTTTTTGTATATACTTAAACGTTTTAAGTACACCTATGCATTATTTACAGATGTATAAATTAATAAGTAAAATATATATGGCAAATTCAATTAGCTAAATCTTGAACTAAAAGCTACCTTAAAAGATTTTGTTCAGGAAAGCAGAAGTAAGATAATGATAAATGTTTTCCCCTCACTGTAGGCCTACTACACAAACTTGACTTTTTTTTCCGAGAGGAGAAGTCCTCGGGACTAATTGAAAACACATAGGTTCTTTGCGTCAGGAAGTGGAATGTGGGAATGACCAGCCAGATATCAGATACAAAATACATTTTATTTTCAGGAAAAGAGTTCAAGTATGTTCATCATTGACACAATCTTCAGCAGCTAGTGTTTCAAACGTTCACTGCTGACCAGAAGCACAAAATAGTTGAATAATCTCAGTTTCGTCATCAGCACAAATACTCAATAATCACTTCATGTATCACAATATATTTAAGTTCTGATTATCTCCGTCAACACACAATAAATATATACCCATCAGATAATAAGGAAGGCGAGTCAAGGGAGAATGAAAGCAGCCAGCAGTGAAGAGGGGCACACCTTGCCCTAGACACAATTATTTTCCCGTAGAATTTGGATTACGATTACGTCCTCGTCCTCCCAGGGCACGCCAGCCTGAACAGTAGCAAAGGTATCCCCTAAATGAGCGATAACACACAGCTTTTATACCAAAAGCACACCCTTAATTGGTAATTACAAACACCTGACGCTGACACAGTCTGCGTTCAACACGTCAACAGTTTCAACCTGTTACATACTTACAAAGCACTATACAATTAATTATACAAATGTCCCATTGCTCTTGACTGTGCAATCATCTCCCTCCTCTCAGTAAGCCGCAGAGAGAGACATCAGGTAGCCAACCAGTGGAGGCTGCTGAGGAGAGGACGACTCATAATAACGTCTGGAATGGAGTAAATGGATTGGCATCAAACACATGGTTTTCATGTGTTTGATACCATTCCATGCACTCAATTCTAGCCATTATACTCAATTCCAGCCATTGTTATGAGCTGTCCTCCCCTCAGCAGCCTCCACTGTAGCCTACTCACAATCCAATATTTAAAAAGTTGATAACCTAAGCTGAAGCACTCTAAGATTATAGCAATACTGTCTGTGCCATTGTCATCTTATACTGTATATCATTTTGTCTTACCTCTCACTCCCCTCTTGCAGAGAACCGAGACTACTTTTGGAATCAGATATTTTCAATCAATATTCATATGATATCCTCTTCCCACAGGTTTCCCCTTTCCCCTGCCTTTCAGAGACTGCTGTTCTTCCTGGTGTTGCTGTGTCTCTCCCTCTCCTGCTCTGGGAGGACCTGGGCTCAGAGGAAACTACCCTGCGATGTCATCTCTCTCAACCAATCAGAGTCCTTTGACTGCTCGGACAGGAAGCTACTCCAGGTACCCCAGGATATCAGCCGGAATGCCACACAGCTCGACCTTTCCTCCAACCGGATCAAGAAGCTCTCCGGCACCTCGTTCAGGAACCTCCGAAACCTGACTCGACTAGACCTTAGCAATAACTTCAACCCCCAGAAACATCCTCTGACAATAGAGAACCAAACATTCTCCATGCTGGATCAGCTCAAGGAACTGCTCCTCGATAGTAATGGTCTTTCTGCAGTGCCAAGTGCCCTTCCGTCCAGGCTGCGGTTTCTGAGCCTGAAGTTCAACTGCATCAAAACCATCAGGCCAAACGACTTCATGCATGTCAGACTCTTAGAAACAATCCACTTAATTGGAAATTGCAACTACGGGAGTGTCTGTAATGGACCCCTAGTCATCGAAAACAGAACTTTCTCCCACCTCACCTACCTTGCTAGTTTATCGCTGTCAAACAACAGATTGATAGGTGTCCCCCAGTTCCTCCCGCCATCCCTCCAGCAGCTCAAACTCAAACAGAACACTATCACCCACATTCACCAGCATGATCTTAATGGCCTCACTAGCCTGAGGCTTCTGGGCCTGTCAGGTAACTGCCCTGTGTGTTCTAACACCCCGTTTTTCTGCTCGCCCTGTAATACATCCAATGGGGCACTACAGATCCACCCATATGCCTTCAGGAAGTTATCCAAGCTGCAGGAGCTGAGACTATCCGGAAACTCTCTAGATCACCTACAGTCCTCCTGGTTTGAGAACCTCACCAACTTACGCTACCTGTACCTTTCATTCAACCGTCTAGTTGGTGAGATAGCCAATGGGGACTTCCTCTCTGTGTTACCTGGCGTAGAGGTGATGGACTTGTCTTACAATCACCCTGGACAATCTTCATATTCCCACAACTTGAAGCTCTCTATGAACTTTTCCAACCTGACATCTCTGAAGACATTACACCTAGAAAACTATGTTTTTTCAACTCTTCACAAAAATGACTTGAACCCACTTTACAATTTATCTCACCTGTCTGTGCTCAATTTGGGAACTAACTTTATATATCAGACAAACCTCTCATTGTTTGGCATGTTCCACAACTTGTCCAGTGTTGGCCTCTCTGAGAACAAATTTGCTTTCCTGTCTAAGAAAGAATATGTTTTGTCAATATGTGGGTGTAGCTGTGGCTATGAGGTGAATAGAGACAGGTTTGGGCCTTATGTACACAAGGATCGACTCTATCGTCGCCATCTGCCTAACATTAAGCCACAGTGTATTGCATACGGTCCAGTGCTTGACCTTAGCAGAAACAACATCTTCCACATAAACCCTGATATGCTGCAAGGCCTGGACAACACAGCTTGTCTCAACCTGTCATCTAACTCCATTGGAGACATGTTCAACGGTAGTGAGTTTGTACATTTCCCCAAACTTAAGTACTTGGATCTATCCCGGAATAAGATCTACCTGCGCTATGAGCATGCATTCAGTGAGCTAACACAACTGGAGGTGTTGGACCTGAGTCATAATAATCATTACTTTGTGGTGGCAGGGCTAAACCACAGTTTAGCATTCATGGAAAACCTGGGTTCTCTGAAGGTTTTGAACCTGAGCTGGAACGAGATCAGCACCCTCACTCATAACAACATCTCAAGCAGCTCCCTGCAGGAGTTGAACTTCCAAGGCAACCGCCTAGACATCATGTGGAAAATATGCCAGAACTATGAACTTTTCAGGGCGCTCCAAAACCTGACTTCCCTGGATCTGTCATACAACAAGCTTCACCGTGTACCGCCTGAGGTCTACAAACACTTCCCTAAGACCCTGAGACGCCTGTCTCTGAGTAAAAACCGACTGAAGGTCTTTGACTGGGAGACGCTCACTAAACTACCGCATCTGGAGGAGCTGGACTTGAGTAAGAACAAACTGGAGCAGGTGGTCTGTGCTTTAACCAGTTCACTAAAGTTTCTGGACCTGAGCCATAACAGAATTTCCCAGCTGGCGCCTGGTTTCCTCAGGGGCGCTAGGAGCCTGTATGTGCTGGACCTCAGCTTCAACCTGTTGGAGCTCATCAACCAGACCACGTTTGAGTCTGGAGCAGAGAACCACCTCCAGCAGCTGTCCCTACAGGGCAACCCGCTCCACTGCACCTGTGACCTGTTGGACTTCCATCTGTGGATGAGGAGAAACGAGGTGGAGCTCCCTCTGCTGGCCACTGAGGTGACATGTGACATGCCCGTGGAGAGGAGGGGCAAGTCTGTGTTGAGCTATGACATAGAGGAGTGTGTGAACGATGAAAACGCAATGGACTTCTGCATCATCATGTCATTTCTCATCATTCTCACTCTGTTGGTATCTCTCACAGCACACCTGTTCTACTGGGATCTGTCCTATATTCTGGACTACTGTGGTGCCAAGATGAAGCATCACCGTCGCTTAGTGCCCACAGACTTTATCTACGACGCCTTTGTCATGTATGACACCGCAGACCCGCTGGCATCTGATTGGGTATTAAACCATCTAAGGGTGGAGCTAGAGGAGCGTGGAGAGAGGGCACGATCCCTCTGCCTGGAGGAGCGTGATTGGACACTGGGTACGCCTGTCATGGACAACCTGTCCAATAGCGTGCGGCAGAGCAGGAAGACTGTGTTTGTGCTGACGGAAGGCTTCCTGTTGCGTGGTGTAGTCAAAATGGCTGCCCTGCTGGTGCAGCAGCGGCTGGTGGAGGAGGGGGTGGACGCCATGGTGCTGCTGCTACTGCAGCCCCAGGTCTTGCAACGCTCACGCATCCTCCACCTGCGCAGGCGGCTCTGCAGGCGCAGTGTTCTGGAGTGGCCCGCGGATGCCAGTCCAGCTGCCCAGCGATGGTTCTGGCACCACCTGAAGAGAACCATTCGGAAAGATCAGATAGGCACTCACACATCCCTACACAGCACATACTTCACTGGGCGGTGAACCTACAGACATTAGAGAAACTTATGACTCTTAGAAAGTAAAAGTTAAGGATATGGGTGACCTAAGACTACTGTATAATTTTGAATATTAAATGTGGAGAGAGCATGAAGACTGTGATGAAGGCAACATCGGCGATTTGCTGGCATCAAAGCACAGTGTGTGGTTCACCCGCACCCTCCCCAGGAGCTTCCCTGTGGCGCACCAAAGTTCCTAGTGCCCTTGAGGCGTGAAATAAAACTGGAGTAGGCGTTCTCAATGTATTTTTATGTCTGCTTTCTTTCTAAAGTTCATATGAAGAGCTGAACATGTTGATATGACTCTCTGTAGGCCTATTGCATGTTTTATGGTTTCTCCTTTTCAGAGACGTTGTCCTAATCTGGTCGCTGGTCTGATGGCTGTATCAGAAGAGGAGCAGAATGGTTGTTCCCATAATATTGCAAGGTGATTTGGTTAGAAGAGAGTTGCGATGTTTTCCTTCTTCTGTTTCGGCCACCAGAGTGATGCTAATTAAACGTTGAGGATATTGTAATTTGAATTTTCCAAGCTCCTAGCTATACCTGCGTATGGCTATACATGCAGTATTGTTGTTATCTTAGACTGTTTGACCTTTTACCAAGACAACTTATACGGTTTCTTCTTTTAGATAATTGCATCTTATTGGATTTATTGTAATACATGTTGATTCATTGTAAATTGATACATGACTGCAGTCCTCATATTTCACAGCGATACTTATTGACTGTTGATATGGCTTATTGGTCAAATGAATTACACACATTGTATTCTTTTAGATACACACACTGATACCTCTGCTTTAAATTGACTGAATTATTTATTACTAGACTATGATTGCAAGGATCAGCTCATGGTTCTAGCCTCATGTCATAAGGAAGTCAGATTAATTAGGTTAGAATTGCTCCTACTCAAATTCTGTCATCCTCAGCAAGTTGGAGTGGATTTTCATCCGATACAAGCGTGCAACAGTGTGATTGAATATTTGTAATATTGTGATGAGGGCCAATGAATATGATGGGACACAGACAATCATGCATGAAAAACGATAATAATTATGACCATATAATCATTTAAGCCAGATAGGCCTATCATGTACATGCCCTTATAAATAGAGGGTGAATTGTCCTGTTCCTGAAATCTGCTTCTGCATTCATCCCAGTCATCAACAAACAGAGCATTGGGGAAGGTGCATGTCTGACATCAGTGTGTGCACAATTACAATGCTAAATTAATATGGTCAATTAAAAAATATATGTATAACATAAGTGTACTGTTGTACTGGTGTAATGGAATGTTTTGCCTTGTGTGATAGGTTTTGTGGGTTATAACAGGCTATGACACCGTTTGTCAGCTGTTATGACATATTATGTCATGGTTAGGACCGTTGGGTGTCAAGTGTTACCCAATTATTTGTAATTTCTCTCAGTCAAGCTGTGAATTTCAAACACAGATTCAACCACAAAGACCAGGGAGATTTTCCAATACCTTGCAAAGAAGGGCACCTTAAAAACTTACCCAGAAAGACTCACAGCTGTAATCACTGCCAAACATGATTCTAACATATATTGAGTCAGGAGTGTGAATACTTATGTAAATGAGATATTTCTGTATTTCACTTTCATTGAATTTGCAAAAATGTCAAAAACATGTTTTCACTTTGTCATTATGGGGTATTGTGTACCCAAAAGGGTTCTACCTGAAACCAAAAAGGGTTCTACCTGGAACGAAAAAGGGTTCTCCTATGGGGACAGCCGGAGAACCCTTTTGGAGCCCTTTTTTTCATTAGAGTGTAGATATTCAATGCTTCTTTTGAAAAAAGTCTTTAAAAAGGAATAGTTTCACCATATTAAAATGAGAACTCAGTTCACGTAACAGGATTGACCTAAAGGGTTGATGTAAATTAATCTCTAATGAAATAAATAATCATTTTCAGAAATGACTTTGCCAAAGCAACAACATAAGTAGGGCTTTACCATGATGGTGAAACTTAGAGAAATGTATATTATATTATATAAAATGTATTTATATTATACAGAAAACCATGCATCCCTTACAATAGGCTATGTGTGTGTGTATGTGTGTGTGGGCATACATGTGGGTGGGTGGTGTCGTGTCTTTGGCTGTTATTTTATCAAATCAATTCTCTGTTATTATTATTAGGTGATTAAACTAATCATGTAAATTTAATGAACTAGGAAGTCAGGGCACCACGGAAAATTTCAGGTTACAAAGTTATAATTCTCCGAATATTACTCTTCAGATGTTTTAATATCTGATCAATTAGTCTTCTATTAATTATTTATTTATTACCTTATCAGTTCTCATTCCAAATGTTGTAAAATTCTTGGCTATCTGCACGAACCCAGCCTTTACTATAAATCATCCATACACCAATTGGCTCAATTATTTATTTACTAACTAATTAACAATTACAGAATATACAATACATAATCACATTATACAGTAAAATACCGTCCCTAGTGGACTAAACAATACAAAACAGTGTGGTCGTAACAAGGTAAATTCAGAGAGAAGAGAAGGGGGGTTTGGAAGGAAGGCTAAGGAACATGGGTCTCTATTGGACCTGGGAAGCTATACATATGCCACTAACGATCATTCATTCGGAAAAGTAATGCATTGTATTTACGTGACGCTGGCTTCGATAGTTGAGTTGGTGATGTGAGGCTCTGGTTTGCCCAGTCTATGTCGCCATGTTCTTTGTGGAATCATCCGGGTCGTCGTGTGAGAGGTTCACGTGGTCTGAGAGGTTCATCTCTCTCTGGAGATTCGTCCTCGTCGGTCAGTGTTCTCATACTAGATTTGCGCATATGTTCAGCTGCAATCTGATATATGCTAGTTTAGTATGCACTTATTTAGGTGATCAATAGTTCAGAGTTCATACCTGTAACAAGCTCTCATGTTTCCTGGCCTGTATAGTTGAAATTAACCCTTTTCAACAGTGACTTTTGGTCACGGGGGCTTTTATAGAAATGTAGAAAAGGGGTTGGTTCATCATTTCCAACCAATGTCTATTCACTTGGGCGTGGCTACTGACTTAGTTAAACTTTACAGGGAAGACAATTTTCTCATTTTAAAGGTACATTTTCAATTTTACACAATTTTATCCTGGCATAGATCCTAATTGGATGTTCCGTTGTACATGTGCGTTTATGCTTACACAAACGCACATGTCAAGGGAAGAAAACCAAGTCTCCTGGTAGACTACAACTTGTTCAGAATGAGTCTGACATAGTCAGGTAATTTTCAGTTCAATGCCTGTGGATCAGTCAGAATTGGTATCAAGGGAGTCTGTAGTGGTTTTACTACAAGTCACTGTGTCTTCCACTATTGTAGTGGCGATAGGTATGAAGAAGTCTATTTCATATGTTATCCACGGAGGAGATAACCTCACGACGGAAGTACTCTATAAGCACTGGACCAGTTGTATGCTGTGTGATCATGGTTCATGACTTCTAATATCTTTCCTCCTGAATGGAGGGTTCTATTTATTAGTGGCATGTGTGTTGACCATCAGAAGAGTGTTCTGGAGATTCCCCTACACGTGTTGCAATCTGAGTGACTACTAACTCTGTCGCTAGTAGTTTGACTTATTTTACGACCAGTGTGGTACACCTCAGTAATATCTTAGATGTGTTCTAAGATTATCCCCGTCTAGGGGCCTGTCTGCAACAACTAAACTTGTTTTATGCCGTACGGTGTAGTCTCAACCCCCCCCCCCCCCCCCCCCCACCGGCCTCATCATGGGTCTGGGCTACTATTCCCCCCCTTTGTGTCTCGGGACCACCCCACCAGCGGGTGGTGTTGGTATCCGAGGCACAAACAAAAAGGTTGGACCATATGTCAGCGGCCGCGTTGTTATGAGAATGGTTGTAACCTTTCAACCAAATCTCCTGGTGTTTGTGCTTCAAAACGCTCAGTGGCTGTCAAGGCCTGTCAGTCACCACCGTGTTCGCGTGTGGCAACCTCTTCAGTACCTGCGAACTGAGATGAGGATATCTGTCTGTGATATCGCAAAGTGTTTCACCAGTGGGAGTCATCGGGTCAGTTGCTGGACTGGCGCCATTAGTACACTGCACATTGATGTTTTTCTTGCTTTGATGGCCGCAGTGCTTGCGGAAGTGTCCGAAGGGCAAGAGAAGTTAATCTCAACTACAGTATTGTACGACTGCAAGGAAAAGGAAAGTCATCTACAGAGACAACTGTCTCGAAATCATGAACAGAATGGTCCATCAGGTTTGCTGATGGAATGTGTCGAGATATCGTAATATCTCCTTGGATCAGATTCTGCACCAAGAGGTTTTGAAACGTCTTTTTCCCAAGGGGTGCTTTCGACAGAAACCCCTCGTGGATGACTGCGTTGCAGCTAGCGTTAGGGGTAGACAGTGTGGTCAGTGGAGAAGGCACTGTGACATGTGACCATAAATGGTTGGTTTTCCAATCCATCAGTGGGAGTAACCGATCCATCAAGTCTGCTCCGAGTAGCAGGGGTTCAGATTCGAGGCTGGTAACATACACAGGGTGAACGAGTGATACGTCCTGGAAGTGTAGTTTCAGCATGATTCTCAATGTGAGGGGATGAGGTAGTCTGAGTGAAACCTTGAAATGTAGTGTCACATCGTTCCACTTTTAACCAACGTTTAGTTGGCTTCAAAGCCCTTTTGAGATCATCAAACGTTTAGTGGTCATATTCCCCACAAAGTGGAGTGGTCGTTCGCAATGACGTGATGTGCAATTTCTGTTAAAGGTGAACGCAGATTGATTTTATGGATTTTGAATGGGCTTGGCTTTAACGAAGCTTTTTACCTTTTTCTTCGCAAACTTTGTATCCGAGTCTATAGACAAAGCCTGTGGCCATATTTCTTGATCAAGCGGGTCCTGGATAGGGTCTCGAGTGAGAGCGGGAGAAATTAGAATTTTAACATCCTTGCTAAGGGTGTTAAATCCTGCGGACCTGGTGTCCGGCAATTCCCCGTCTAGTCCTTGTGACTTATCTTTTACCCTTTTCTCAAATTTTCTCGCTTCATGTAATGGAACTTCTAGAGAACATTGGTCTACGTTTTGATTGTCCTTTAACCTTTTGTTACCCTTGTGATCTGACAATTTTTGTGGGTTGGGTGCAGGAACGGAGTGAACAGGTCAATTGTAGCGGTAGCCGTTTCGATGGCGACGTACTTTACAGTTATTTTGACCGCGGAGGTTATTGGATTCGTGGTTTCATGGTAGAAACCGTTGTTGTGCGTCATCTGTGAACACTCCAATACCTGATAATTCACCCTCTAACTGGAGTGAGTGCTCCTGGTCAAACTTCAAAACTGAGTGGTCAGGGCTCTTAGCATTGCAAGCTTTTGATGCCTTGCAAGCTCTCTGAGTTGTAAGATAGGCAAGCCAATGTGGTCTGCAGGGCCCAAGTAGGTAATGAAGGTGGGATACATGTTTGACAGAAACATTTGTTTGAATGGTAACAGCCCTTCCATTCCTGTTTCATTGAGTAGGCCAAAGTAAGTTGAACGAAGCCTATGATAGTAAGCTTGTGGGTGTTCGTTCCGAGCTTGTTTGACAGCGTTAGCCAGTGAGCTATTGTGTTTGCGAGCCACAGAACCACTGTATTCTAATTTCAAAGCTGTGGCAAGTTTAGCGCAGTCATTTAGCACGTGTTGCTGTTGTAGACAAATGAACCTCGTCACGTGTCTATTTGACCATCGCTTCAACAGGTAAACCCTGTCAGAACCCGTAGGGTTCGAGTAGCCAGCTAATGCGTCCTCTAAGTCAGCTAGGAATGTCTCAGTATCGTTTGGCTGACCTGGAACGTGGTCAAAGGTGGGGAAATTCTTGGCGAGTTTGTCAAGGCGTTCCGCCAAGCGGGCGGCATCCTGTGGGGAAATTGGGGCCGAAGGGCCAAGAGGAGAAGCTGGCGAAGAGGCGCCATATTACTCAGTGCCGAATGGCCAAGAGGAGAAGACTGAGGGACACTTGCGGGAGGCAAAGTCTGAAACCTATCGTCTTCACTCCTTTGAGTGCTGGACTCTGGTTGCTTGGTTGGGTAGTCACGCTGTAGCGCGTGACCATTCTGGAATTCCACCAGATTGTACCTAAGGGTGGTATTCTGCTGTATTGTAGAGTCCACTTGAGCGCTGAGAGTACTGATTTTGGACACGTGAGTGTCGCACTTGCTCCTTTCGGTCTCAAACTTGTCCATCATTGTTTGCAGATAGAGGTCTTGATTACGGAGAGAGATTCAGTGATGAGACTTCCTCCGCTTGTTTAGAAATCAATATTTACATTTTCATCACCTGAGTTCTTTCATCATTCATTTGGTCAGCGACTTCAATGAGTTCTACTGACCTGTCATCCAACTGGTCTGCAGCATTTGTAGTAGAACAGTGTTACTTTGAGTAACGTTCAACAAAACGGAATGCATGTTATCAAGTTTATTTTTTAAATGTTTTTCCTAATTTTCCAAAGTTCGGTTTTGGAATACAAGCTGCAAAGACGATTTTAATCTATTTATAGACGTTAATGAACCATCAGTACTGTACCAGTAATGTGGGAGTTGGACGTGAATGAATTTGCAAAAGCAAATTTAATTAATTAATCAATGATATACGTTTTTGCAAATCTGTAACATTATGTACTTTTAAAAAATGTGTAAAGGTTAAAGGAATATTTATGTCTGTAATAAAGGCCATTTGTGTGGAAAAAGTCATTCTGATTGGCTGGGCCTGGCTCCCAAGTGAGTGGGCCTATGCCCTCCCATGGCTGCGCCCCTACCCAGTCATGGGAAATCCATAAATGATGGCCTAAATTAACTAGGCAAGTCAGTTAAGAACAAATTCTTATTTACATTGACGGCCTAGGACCAGTGGGTTAACGTCCTTGTTCAGGGGCAGAATTACAGATTTGTATCTTGTCAGCTCAGGGTTTCGATCTATCAACCTTTCGGTTACTGGCCCAACGCTCTAACCACTAGATGTGCTGGCACTACCTGTCACCCCAATTGATTGTAACTCAGAAAAACGTTTTAAATGTTTGCATGTTGCGTTTATATTTTTGTTCAGTATAATTTGACTATCATGAAATGCTCTTACTAGCTGTTCTTCTTTTCACAAGTAGATGGCAGTAAGGGACTATAGTATCGTCATTTTCTGTAAGAAGGTTCATATGGCCAGTAGGACTTTCATTAGAACCAATTTTTGGACCAAATGTCAAAAGTGAAGAGCGGCCATGAGGGTAGGAACACGGCAAAGGAAGGGTTGCAGGTCCATAATGTATCAACTCTTTAAGAATGGGACATTATAATGAAATTGCAACAGTTGTGGAAACTGTAGGCCTATCCTCTCCAAAAATAATGAAATTGCCCCAACACTGATCAAAGGTCAGTTATGTTTTTCGGGTTTGCATTTGGGTTTTTGGATATGGGAAGCTGATCCGAGATCTGTAGCCTATCTATATGAACTCAACTCAGCAACATGTGGAAGGATGAAAGAATGCGCAATTGCACGCACATGCCCAATAAGTTTATTATGGCGAGGCTCCTTTAAGAGCGCTGAGACACGAAGCAGCTGTTCATACTAGAACGCGGAGGAGGAGACCATAGACATGAACGCACTGGGAGGATGACAGCTTTTAGCGGCTGCTGTAACCCTGAATATCTGACACCCATATGAACCGTCAGCGAGAGGACCACTAACCCAGCCCGCAGGGCACATCCTCTATCCTGAGCAAAAACCGAGGGGCCGTGGGCGGAGGGTTCCTTATGATTTCTCAGTTTTCATAGACGCTATTTTTCTAACACCATGGTGCTGGGCAAGGTAAAAACTTTAGCGGTCTACTTCGACTACCTGAACGACAACAACGTCCCCGTTTACTCCGGCGGGGATTCGGTCTCGGGGAGGGTGATAATCGAAGTCACCGGTGAGGTTCGCGTCAAAACGTTGAACATAACCGCCAGAGGCGTAGCCAAGGTGCGGTGGACCGAGTCCCGGAACGCCGGAGCCAACACTGCCTACACTCAGAATTACACCGAGGAGGTGGAATACTTAAACCATAGCGACACGTTAATAGGAGAGGAGAGAGGTAAGGGACAACCACATCATAATTACGCACTCATTCTCACAGAGATGTGCTGGCAAACTTGAAATTGGGTATATATGGAAAGGCCTAGTTCCGGTTGTTCTGAATTTTCATATTCCAGCTATGTTATGGAGCTCTGTCATTGCTGGTAAATATAGCCTACGCCATTTGTAGGTTACATGACTGATGATGGGCTACATTTGACATAAACTGCGTAACACACACATCACACATTCATTGGAACAAATGACAGTTCATAGTCAGGTGGGATAGTGGTCCTGATGCGACAAAGGATAGGTTTTCTGCATCCAATTTAGGCTGTTTAATAGGCCAGATCCGACATAAATATTTGCTCAATTGATGTCTTATTATGACACATTACAATTACTGTAGATTCTACAGTAATTGTGTTTTATTCGAATTGAAGTTTGTAAAGCCTCTGCGTTTTATTTAGCGAGTTAAGAAACCTCAAAATGTTGTCAAAATTTGACACAAGCGAGGGCTAATCTAACTAAAAGCGGTTAAAGTTGAGGTTTATTACTGCTTTTGTTTTATAATTTTATCAATAACATTGTTTTGCTGATGACAACCTGAAGTTTACTCCCTTTGTTAGAAGCGGTTCAAACCTGATCACAAACTGGCTGAGGGAAGGGGGGTGCGTGGGGACACACACCCCTTTCGCCTCTGATTGGTCTAAACTGCCATATGTGTCTAGGATGACATCATTCCATCTGGGGAAATACAAATTCTAAAGCATGCAACTTTGTCTTCAATTTGCAGCTGTAACAGTTCCATTATGTACTGCACAACTAGCCTAACAGGTAGGCAGGCCTATGCCACACATCTTTCATAAAGTAACTGATATGTTACATTTCTAAATAGTAACTGTTGATGTATCATTGCATTGACCAAAGAGGGCATTTACAGTAGTGCCCATTACCTTACTAGGCTACTGAGGTTCAGTTTCAGCCGATAACAATTTTCATAATAGCTGGTCAAATGGAACTTGTAAAGTGATACATTTAGAATTTATTTAGCATCTTTACAGAGCATTACAACACCAAGATACACGTTTAATTTTTCCATTTAAAAGAAAAACAATCCCATAGTTAGTATACAGCGCAATAAAAATACACTTGACGTAACACAGCAATACAAACAAGTCCTATCTCATATCTCATATTACAGTAAATGCACCTTTGCATGCGCGAATCAGGCTCTTGTTGCCAGGGTAATGTGGGGGCTGAAGTCATATTTTCTCGAACATTTATCCATCACAATATGACAACACCAAGACCTTCAGCAGAAGACTGGGTGCCTTTTCAGCAACGTAACCTATCGGTGGCAACATAACCTACCGGTCCCCTTTAGTTCAGATAACCTACCGGTGCCCTTTAGTTCAGATAACCTACCGGTGCCCTTTAGTTCAGATAACCTACCGGTGCCCTTTAGTTCAGATAACCTACCGGTCCCCTTTAGTTCAGATAACCTACCGGTGCCCTTTAGTTCAGATAACCTACCGGTGCCCTTTAGTTCAGATAATCTACCGGTGCCCTTTAGTTCAGATAACCTACCGGTGCCCTTTAGTTCAGATAACCTACCGGTGCCCTTTAGTTCAGATAACCTACCGGTGCCCTTTAGTTCAGATAACCTACCGGTCCCCTTTAGTTCAGATAACCTACCGGTGCCCTTTAGTTCAGAATAGCCTTTATGAAAACAGTGTTAATGAGTAGGGTAGGGTTCATTATGTAGCTGGCTGGTAAATGATGTAATGTATGTGCTGATCATCTGTTTACCTCAAGTAAGCTACATGGGGTTCAGATTTTTATTTCCAGCACTAACTCACCTGATTGAACCAACAGTGTTCTAGATAGTGGACCATGAGTAGGTGACCCAGGTGTGTTAGTGCTGGGCTGGAACAAAAGCTGGTACACCCTGTAGCTCTCCAGGACCAGAGCCTACACTGATTTGATCTCCACTGTTGCTCAAGCATAGTGTTTATTAGTTCATGATCTGTAAGTACGTTATGTTTTTCTTGTTTTGTTGCACTGTAATAACCTTGATTGTATTTGTGTGTTGATTGATTGAGGAATTTGTCAAATAAAATATGTTGTTGGTTTTAAATAAAGATGCATGAATGTACCTACTCTCGAGTCCCTCTTTATTTCTCTCAAATAGACAGACAGATTTAGACTGTAGTCTGTCTGTCTTTCTGTCTGTCTGTCTGTCTTTCTGTCTCTGTCAAACTCCCTCCCTCTCTGTCTCTGAGTATCACTCAATACCTAAATCTTTCTATCTATCTATCTCTCTCTCTCTCTCTCTCTCTAAATTCTCTCTCTAAATTCTCTCTCTCTCTCTCTAAATTCTCTCTCTCTCTAAATTCTCCCATATTACAGAACACATGGCCATTCATAAAGGGGCTTGGTGGAGGGGCGGGACCAGGTTAGCTTTCCTCCAATGGCAAGCTAAGTATGTATGCATTGGAGTATCAGGCTGAAAATCCGCTGCTCATTCTGGTTCATACCAGTCTGCTCCTGCTCTCCTCGCGCTGCCGGTGTGATTTAACAACACAAACACACACACGCACATACACAATGTTCCACAATGTTCTCAGCTGCAAACGAGAACACGCAAGACTGCTGAGGTGGCAGAAAATAGATGATCAGAGATTCAAACATCAACGTATACAAAAACATTTAGATAAAGGAAGTGGAAGGGGATGCATGTTTGCTCAGCCTGGGTGTGTCTTCAGGTCTCTGCTGTGCTCTGTAGTATCTGAAGTGTTCATGGATGAAATTACAAGAAATGTTGTATTTGATGCGTTTATGACCTGACACAATGGGTAATATTCTAATTAAATACAATAACTGGGTTTTATGTGTTATAAAGCATTTATTATGTGTGAATTTGTGTGGTGTGTTATAATTTTTTTTTTTTTATGTGCGCTTATGTGTCGTCCAGCATTTACTACTGGGTTTATTAACTTGGTGTTGACTTGGAATGAGGCACTTGAAAGCACAACGTGAAACAATTAAATGAAATGGTGGGTGTGTGTCTGTGTGTGTCTATGTGTGTAGATTAGTGTGTGTCTATGTGTGTAGATTAGTGTGTGTCAGGTATGGTATTTGGAATCTTGTTTTCCTGTATTTCAGATGAGGACAGTCCAGAGGAGGCCCTCACTGTTCTCAACACAGGATTACACGAATTCGCCTTTAGCTTCCTGCTACCACAGATGTATGTAACACACACACACACACACACACACACACACACACACACACACACACACACACACACACACACAGCTATAACATAAAATCTGAACCCCAAATATGGAATCTTATCTAAAGATAGAAATGTAAAAAGTATAATCCTACAGACCTCTCCCCTCTTCTCCCCCTTTCTTCTCTTCTCCCCCTCTCTTCTCCTCTCCCCCTCTCTTTTCCTCTCTTCTCCTCTCCCCCCACTCCCCCTCTCTTCTCTTCCCTCCTGTCCCCCTCTTTCAGGCCCCTGGCCACGTCGTTTGAAGGGAAGCATGGCAGTGTGAGGTACTGGGTGAGAGCAGAGCTCTACAGACCATGGCTGCTGCCTTTCAAAGTCAAGAAAGAGTTCACTGTGTTTGAACACATCGATATCAACACACCACTGCTGCTGGTGAGGATTGTGGAGTACACATACACAAACACACATGCATGCACACACATCTCACAAACACACATGCATGCACACACATCTCACAAACACACATGCTCACAGTTTTTGTGAAATGTCTGTGTATAGGCCCCTCAAGCTGGCACTAAGGACAAGACCTTATGTTGTTGGTTCTGTGCCTCGGGACCCATCTCACTCAGCGCCAAGATAGAGAGGAAGGGATACACGCCAGGTGAGTAACACACACACACTGTCCCATTCCCCCCTCCCATACCACCCCCATCTCACAGCCTCCTCCTCTCCTCCTCTTCTAGGTGAGTCCATCCAGATCTTTGCAGAGGTGGAGAACTGTTCGTCCAGGGTGGTGGTGCCCAAGGCAGCGCTGAGCCAGACCCAGACCTACTTCGCCAAGGGAAAGGCCAGGCAGCTCCAGCAGCAGATGGCAGCCCTGCGTGGGGACACCCTACCCCAGGGGAAGAGCCAGAGCTGGGATGGAAAACTACTCCACATACCCCCAGTGTCCCCATCCATCCTGGACTGTCCACTCATCAGAGTGGAGTACTCACTGGTGGTGAGGAATTATAATATGGTGTATAGTTTATATGGTAATACATGTATTCATATTGTAGAATGGTAAATAAGTGTTGTCAGTCAAATCGCCTCGCAAAATCGAACTGGTTTAGCAGGATCTTCACAGTCATGTACTGTAAAGGTTATATTTCTGGTATATCATCATTTGGGCTGTCAAGAAGACAATATCTACCTCTCTGTCTCTCAGGTGTATGTGGACATCCCTGGGGGGTTGAACCTGTCTCTATCGTTGCCGTTGGTGATCGGGACCATCCCCCTCCATGCATTCACCAATCGAACAAGCAGCATCAGCAGCTACTGTAGTAGCATCAGCTGGCCAGAGAGACCTGAGGGTATGACATACACCTGTGTGTGAGCGTGTACTGTGTGTTTGTGTACTGTGTGTGTGTGTACTGTGTACTGTTTGTGTGTTTATGTGTGTTCTCCCAAGTTAATCCTATGCTGTGTGTGTATTCACAGCTCCCCCCAGCTACAGTGACTTGGTGGTGACAGAGGAGCAGAGGTGGGGCTGTCTGGAGCGCTGTGAGGGGTCAGAGGTCAACGAAGAGAACCAGGGAACACTGCACGCTTACATCACAGAGTTCAGATACCAGCCGCCACCGCTCTACTCCGAGGTACACACACACCCCACACATCCACGCGTACACACACACACATTATTGTAGGTCTAACTAGCCTACTCTTCCCCCTGTGTTCCTCAGGTTGACCCTAACCCAGAGCCGGGCTGTGGAGGTCAGGTGGTCAGGAGACCCGACCTCTGCCCCTCTCGCTGAGCACAACACTGACCTGCTCAGAGCAGACAGGCATCTATACCTACAGATGGATCCAACATGGCCGCTGCTATAGCCCCCTACTGGAGCCAGTCACCTACAGATGGATCCAACATGGACGCCGCTATAGCCCCCTACTGGAGCCAACATTGCGTCTCATCCTTAGTTTCCTCGGGTACATAGATCAACAGATGCAGGGATGTCAGCTCTGATAGACACTCTGTGGGGAGGCCAGGAGACGCCTCAGTCTGACCAGCATCGCGGTTCTCTGCTGGTCAGAAAGAATAGATAGTCCTTAGACCCAGCTTCTGGTACATATGACCATTACGTGGCACATCTAAGACTAGAAAGGAGAGGAGAAGAAGAAAATAGATAATCCACTGTTGGACTGTTGGAAACAGTGGTCAGGATCTCCTCCAGCCTCAGAGTGAATTTTGCACATTCCTCTCTCACTGTTTTTCTACTTCCATAGCTTTTCTTCCTCAACGGTCATATATGCTGGAACATGTCCGTTGTCTTCTCACCACTATTACTACTTAACTAGAAACAACACCGATCACAGACTCTTTTAGAACAAAGTAACTAAGAAACAAATGAAAGGAGACTTTTTTAGAGAGGTGTTAGTGTGTCTTGGGTTTCCTGAATGGGGAATGTGGTACATGGTGAAATGACTAGTGTGTGTTCAGACAGACACTGGTGTATCTGTGAAGGACTCACTCACACTGTCTTTCAGGTGTCTTTCCTCACTAAACCCTCCATAGATACAGTACCCTACTAAGCACTTGTTTGATTGTACTATGTGGACATATGACACAGAAAGAAGCTCTGTATTTACATAAGAGGCAAAGAAACAGCCAGATATAAAATAAGAAAAAAATACATTTGAAATGTTTACAGGTCAATTGTCGTTCAAAGTTGATCTTCATTTCCAAACAAAGTGCAATATATTTTTGTATTTGTCGTTTTTCTGTTTGTGTACGTGATGCCATTATAGCCATTACTGATCTGAATGCTATCATGATCTTCCTTTGTTTGAAATAAAGAAGCCTTTTTGTAGAAACTGTGTGAACTGTGTAATAATTAGTTCAGTGGATTAAAAGCAGGGTTATGGGTCCCTCTTTCAATAGCAGGGTTATTGGTGAATAGCAGGGTTTGGAGTTACTGGGCCCGCTATCACATTGTACACTACAGCAGGGTTTGGAGAGAGCTGCCTGTTCCTTCTGCCTCTTGTGGATTCTATTTCACCCCCTCTCCCTCTATCCTCTCTTTCTCTCCTCCCTCTCTCCCTCTATCCTCTCTTTCTCTCCTCCCTCTCTCCCTCTATCCTCTCTTTCTCTCCTCCCTCTCTCCCTCTATCCTCTCTTTCTCTCCTCCCTCTCTCCCTCTATCCTCTCTTTCTCTCCTCCCTCTCTCCCTCTATCCTCTCTTTCTCTCCTCCCTCTCTCCCTCTATCCTCTCTTTCTCTCCTCCCTCTCTAGCTCTCTTTTTCCATTCCAATGCTTGATAACCAGACAGGACAAGAGAGCATTGTATCCTCCAACACGCTCTTTCTCTCTCTCCCCCCCACACACACACACAGAGAGAGCAGATATTGGCTAAGGCTCATGTGAACTACTAACTCAGTTCATCCCTGTGGTCTGGACAGTGGACACAGTTGTGTGGACAGATTCAGATGTCATGATGTAGTATACTATGCTAATACTGTAATCGGCACTGCAGACAGAGTGACAAAGATCTTTGAAACGTGAGCTTGTGAACCGTTCCCAACCCCCCACACATAGGGAAAGGCCCTAGCGTGTCTATCTGAGCAAGGCCGGTCCCATTCTTTGCTAGAACTTCGTCATATCTTAGTCACCACCCTGACGAGAGAGAGAGAGAGAGAGAGAGCACTCATATTTTTCATTAGCATTAGCACGTTTCAAGCTCACTCCAGTGTCTGTGGGTTTTCGCTTCACCCTTGTACTTGATTGATGAATTAAGGTCACTAATTAGCAAGGAACTCCCCTCGCCTGGTTGGCTAGGTCTTCATTGAAAGGAAAAAAACAAAATCCTGTGTGGAATGAGTTTGATGCGCTGTTCTACAGTACAGGGCTGCCCAACCCTCTTCCTGGAGATCTACCGTCCTTTGAGTTTTTAGTCCAACCGTAATTTAACACACCTGATTCTACTTATTAGCTGCTCAACAAGTCCTTAATTAGCTGAATCAGATACGCTAAATTAGGGTTGGACTGAAAACCTACAGGACAGTAGATCTCCAGGAAGAGGGTTGGGCAGCCCTGGTATAGTAGTTGTGGTCATATTGAGAAGTAGTGGGTCAGGAAGTCGGATATCTCTGCAACAGGAAAAAGGCGGTGTTTCCCCCCTGGGGTCTGTTCTCATGTCAGTCACACACACACACACACACACACACACACACACACACACACACACACACACACACACACACACACACACACACACACACACACACACACACACACACACACACACACACATACATCCATTCATGCTACACACACACACATACATACATTCATGCTACACACACATCCCAACTGCTACTACCAGACTCTTATTATGATTGCTAAACACTGCACAATTTAAACACTTGCCCCCCAATCCCCCCTTCCCCAAAACATGTGTACATATTGGACTATAAATTGTGCATTCCTGTATTATACTTATGCAAAAATATATTATTCTATTCTACTGAGCCATTTACTTTATGTTCGCATTTTTATATTTTATTACTTCTTATTTTTGTTGCATTGTCGAGAAGTAACCTGAAAGTAAGCATTTGGTTGGACTGTGTATACCATGGGTATCCCGTAAATACAACTAATGAAACTTGAAACTTGTTGTGTTTCAGATGTGGTGTGTTCAGAACAGACACACAAATATACAGTATGTGTCAGGAAACACACACACACACACACACACACACACACACACACACACACACACACACACACACACACACACACACACACACACACACACACACACACACACACACATGATGAAAGGTCACTTGAGTACAGTTTTTGCTGATGCTCTACAGGAGCAGCTACTGTGCCATAGATAAACACAAACCGGTTTGGACTGGCTGGAGAGACACAGTCAGAAAGGCAACCTAGTACATGTTTGTGTGTGTGTGTGTTGTGTAAGTGTTTGTGTTTGTATGTCCTAACACAGATATTTGAAGTCTTGGAATATGTTCTCAGGGGAGAACATGCTCTGGGCTATATGCCTCTCACTATAGCACACATGCCCCCCACCCGCCCCTCATGTTACCTTATGACCCAGGTTGTGAGTGTGCGAGTTTGTGTGTGGGTGTCTGGTGACCCAGGGCAGTGAAAAAATACTCTGGGCACAGTCAGTTCTTGTCTGAGGGCATAGGAGAGAGAGACATAATTTAATTAGACTGTTATTAGATAACAACATGCCACATTGGACAGCAGATTATATAACAATCCCACAGAAGCACGCACCCAATTCATTTCTAAATCATCCCCCAAAAAACGAACCTGATAAATGAATAGGAAGTCAACATGGAGAAGAATAAAGTAGTCTCTAGACACTGATCTAAGAGCAGTTTTGCAATTCCTCCTATAATGGTTTTCATCAGGGTTAGCTGATCCTAGATCTGCGTCTAATGCCAAGTTAGAGCCTGTAAGGCAACAATTTTTTTTACAGTTGTTGATAAGGTCAATAATAGAACATGGAATCTCACAGAGAGACTAGAACTCAGATAAATTCAGATAAAGAGAGAGAGCTCTTGCGTGAGTGGTTTGAATGTAGGGTCATTCCACGAAATGAGTGCCTTTTGCATCCCTTTGACATTTTATCAGGCCTTATCAGGTTTGAAGGTAAGACCCAGATGCAGACAACGTTGAATTCACAAAGGTTTAATAATCCAACAGGGGCAGGCAATAGACAGGTCAAGGCAGGCAGAGGTCAGTAAACCAGAGGTAGGGCAACGGTACCAGACTGCAAGCAGGCTCAGGGTCAGGGTAGGCAGAGGTCAATAATCCAAAGGTGGGGCAAAGGTACAGGTCGGCAGGCAGGCTCAGGGTCAGGGGCAGGCAGAGTGGTCAGGCAGGCGGGCTCAGAGTCAGGACAGGCAAGGGTCAAAACCAGGAGGGTGAGAAAAAGAGAGACTGGGAAAACTTGACAAACTTGACTTGACAAACGAGACGAACAGGCAACAGACAAACAGAGAACACAGGTATAAATACTTGTTCAGGGGCAGATTGACATATTTTTACCATGTCAACTCGGGATTCAATCAAGCAACATTTCAGGTTACTGGCCTAACGCTCTAACCACTATGCTACCCGAGGCGTCATCTGTTGTCTTGTCATCGCAAACGTGAACAGCAGGTAACAGGCACAAGATAGCTCACATGTAGGTCTACCAGTTTTCCTGGTTCACTTGGGTCTAAAGACTGTGAAACAGATCTCATGCATGAGTATTTTCCATCACTGGTCTCTGCCTCTCTTGTCAATATGGACATGCATCACCCTCTACTGGGCAGAGAGTGTAACAAGCACTTCGGGACGTCTTTTCGGGAGGAAAATGTGCAGCACCGCGATATTTCATTTTGTCGAATCAAAGGTGACTTTGTAGCGGAGCAATGATGTAGCATCCAATGAGGATCAACGAAACAGGCGCGGACTAACGGATTTGCTACAAGGTGGTTTGTTGTGATTTTGCAAACTATCTTGTGCCTGTTACCGGTTCACGTTTTGGTCGGATTCTCTTGACATTTTAGGTCTACATAGCACAACTTGAATGATGAGTCTGTCTTTAAGGTATTTTGTTTATTATTCGAGCACAGTATTTAAACGATTGGATTACTACCTAGCAAGAACTGTGAAACAAACTAGCACAAACCAGCGAGATTCCTTGTTGCCAATGGTTGCGAGTTAGCGATTATATCTAGCTAGCGTTATATATTTTTGATAGTTAGCTAGCTATTGTTAGCTAGTAACCAACTGTGTTGGTCAACCTTAGCACCTGACAGTGTAAGATGTGTCTGTATTCGCAATGAAGTATTTCCAAATCAAATCACATTTTATTTGTCACATGCGCCGAATACAACAGTTGTACACCTACAGTGAAATGCATACTTACAAACCCTTAACCAACACTGCTTTAAGAAGTTGTATAGTTTTAAGTCATTAAAAAAATATATAAGTAACAAATAATTAAACAGCAGCAGTAAAATAACAATAGCGAGGCTATATACTGTACAGAGGGTACCGATACAGAGTCAATGTGCGGGGGCACCGGTTAGTCGAGATAATTGAGGTAATATGTACATGTGACTAAGTGATTCATCGACTAACTCATCGTGTCTATAGTCAATCTATGCTATTTCTTTGTTTTGACACAACACCTGACACTGATGTTCAGGACTGAGCTGGCAGTGGATAAAACCAAGCGGAAGAAGAGGAGAGAGCTGACTGAGGAGCAAAAGCTTGAAATCAAAGAGGCGTTTGAGCTGTTTGACACAGACAAAGACAAAGAGATAGACTACCATGAACTCAAGGTAAACGTCTACCTACAAGTTACCTTATAAAATTACTAGTATTCTGGTGTCCCTCTGCTGTCTAATATGACAGTAAAAGTATCATACTTAACTCTCTTCCTCTCTCTCACCCAAAGGTGGCAATGAGAGCTCTGGGTTTTGAGGTGAAGAAAGTGGATGTGCTGAAGATATTAAAAGATTACAACAGAGAAGGCAATGGCAAAATAACTTTTGATGACTTTAATGAAGTCGGTAAGTTCCTGCTGTGTTTAATTTCATGTTGTATAATTACACACAATTGGAATAGTTCCATGCCTAATATTAGTGTACTTTCCTTTTGTTGGTGTGTGCCTTTATTAATGCTACACACTTTCTACTCCTCCTGTATTCCCCCTCATAACCCCCCCCCCTTACCTCTTCCCTGTCTATTGTACCCACGTGGAAGAGGTAGGGACCCTGAATGATCTCTGATTGGACAAAATATGATATGTAGAGCAGACATGCTTCTCTGTACTGTAAGGGATCATGTCAACTCGATTCACTGAATTTAACCCTGTGTGTTTATCCATGTTATTTGTCTCAGTGACAGACCGTATGCTACAGCGGGACCCGAAGGAGGAGATCCTGAAGGCCTTTAAGCTGTTTGATGATGACGACTCAGGGAGGATCAGCATGAGGAACCTGAGACGTGTGGCCAGAGAGCTTGGAGAGAGCATCACAGATGAGGAGCTGCGCAGCATGATCGATGAGTTCGATACAGATGGAGACGGAGAGAGTGAGTACACACAGGGAGAGTGAGTACACACAGGGAGAGTGAGTACACACAGGGAGAGTGAGTACACACAGGGAGAGTGAGTACACACAGGGAGAGTGAGTACACACAGGGAGAGTGAGTACACACAGGGAGAGTGAGTACACACAGGGAGAGTGAGTACACACAGGGAGAGTGAGTACACACAGGGAGAAGACACGGCATACATGCGCGCACACACTTACTCGTTAACACACACTCGCACACATTCAGCTGAATAACCATCAATTTAAAATGTAAAAGTGACGTTCAGCGTTCAAAACAAAGTTTTCTCTCTCTTTCTCCCAGTCAACCAGGAGGAGTTTGTTTCCATAATGACGGGAGACTCCTGATTAGTGAGCAGCTGCTTTGGGAGCTTGGCTAGGAGGCTGAGGCTGTAGATTCACTGTGGGATGGATGGGTCCCCCAGGTCACTGAGGAACTGCTGGAGAGGTTACCTTGCCTCCTTTCCTTCATCTAAACTGACGTAAAAGATCTGGCCAGGTGAAGGAGAGGAGGTAAGGAAGCCACTGTAGACTATTTGGACTCATCGTCTGGCCCAGTAGCACTGCTTTGGTTCTTGTCTTTGTTGAAACATGTTTTTTTTTAAGTCTGATCCAACTACAACCATAGATAGTGTATGTTCTTTTATTTTTAGTACCTTTCTTTCAAATGCAAATGGTATTCCCCAAAAAATAATATTTGCTTGCTGTGATTTATGTTTGTTCCCTATAGAAAACTGTAGAGGTTATATTACAGGTCATCTCTCTGAAACATTCCAGGTAAACTTCAGTTTTCAATAGTATTTCTGGATGGTGGTTTAAACAGCAAATACAAACAGGTTATACACTCCCACATTTTGTAGTTTAATAGACCATTTTATTTGATTATTACCTTGTTTGTTTGTGTTATTTATTTTACATAATAAACCAAATTGACTGATGTCTGCTCTTAACCTCTGTTATGGTCTGTAACCTCTTGACAAAATGGGTGCAGAGTGCAGACTTCATACTGATGCAACATGTTGGTCTATCTGGCAGTATGTGACTGTCTGCTGTTGTGACTTTTAATCACTAGAGAGAGGTGTTGTATATCTCAAACACTGCATTGGACAAGAGAATGAATTTACTTACCATACACCCACTGCTGTTGAGTGAGGCAAGAACCCCTGTAACATCATCTATCATAGCTGTTAAGGAAAGATGAGTTACAATAAACCTGAAATTGAAAGGAAGTCTTGTTGGAGAGCTTATACAGTGAAAGACATGATACTGAGAGATCAACTGTCTCACAGCAGAATGCTCCCTCTCATTTTGGTTTCATCCAAAACCCCAGACAGGCTGGTTTTAGATGAAGAGTTTCAGTTCCATAGTTGGTCTCGTGTTTTAGGAGGGTTTGGATATTTTCTCTGGTTTGTGTTTGATTACCCAGTTTGCTTAGGTAATGACCCCAGCCAATCAGATGATGACAGGGTGGAGGATTCTTGGAGTTTCCTCCCTGTAATTGGAGGGTTTGAGGTTTCTGAGGACAGATGTGTGTGTAGCCCACAGGAGGGAGATGGAGTTTCTGGGGCGGTTTCTTTCTGGACTTTTTGTGTGTGTGTGCGAGTGTCTTCGTGTGTGTCTTTGCTGCTGAGTGACTCTCTGGCTGGACAGTTTGCCCTTACCGAACAGCTGAGCATGTGTCAATGCAAGGGGGGACATTTAACACCCATCCATAGAGATAGATAGAGGACTCATCTTTGTATCTGTGCCATTATAGCGCCTGTGACGGCATGGCAGCGCCATTGAGGCAATCTCCATTTTGAAGTAGTACATTTTCTTCCCGATTGACTGATCCCTCCTGATGACCCGGTTGGACATGACTCCAACAGGGTCACCATGAGGGATCAGCCAATGAAGTTTAAATGGTAGAAGCCCTCAATGGCGCTATCGATGCTAGCACAGCCTTTTGGCCACTAGAGACTTCTGTCATTCTCTAGGCACCAATCCTACTTTTTATTTTACTAAGCAAGTCAGTTAAGAACAAATTCTTATTTACAATGAATGCCTACCCCGGCCAAACCCCAACCGGACGACGCTAGGCCAATTGTGCGCCATGCTATGGGACTCCAATCACGGACGGTTGTGATACAGCCTGTAATCGTACCAGGGTCTGTAGTGACACCTTTAGCACTGAGATGCAGTGCCTTAGACCGTTGTGCCACTCGGGAGCCCTACCCTCAAATAAAATCGAACTTTATTTGTGACATGTGCCGAATACAACAACTGTAGACCTTGGCGTGAAATGCTTACTTACAAGCCCTTAACCAACAGTGCAGTTCAAGAAGAGTTAAGAAAATATTTTCCAAATAAACTAACGTAAAAAAAATAATAGAAAGTAACACAAAATAACAATAACGAGGCTATATACAGCCTGTATATAGGACAGGTTAGTTGAGGTAATTTGTACATGTAGGTAGGGGTGAAGTGACTATGCATAGATAATAAACAGCCAGTAGCAGCAGTGTACAAAACATTATTATTATATCTTTACATTTATTTACCTTTTATTTAACCAGGTAAGCTAGTTGAGAACAAGTTCTCATTTACAACTGCGACCTGGCCAAGATAAAGTAAAGCAGTGCGACACAAACAACAACACAGAGTTACACATGGAATAAACAAGCGTACAGTCAATAACACAATAGAAAAAAAGAAAGTTTATATACAGTGTGTGCAAATGGCGTGAGGAGGTAGGCAATAAATAGGCCATAGTAGCGAAATAATTACAATTTAGCAGATTAACACTGGAGTGATAAATGAGCAGATGATGATGTGCAAGTAGAGATACTGGTGTGCAAAAGAGCAGAAAATTAAATAGAAACAATATGGGGATGAGGTAAGTTGCGTGGGCTATTTACAGATGGACTATGTACAGCTGCAGCGATCGGTGAGCTGCTCAGATAGCTGATGTTTAAAGTTAGTGAGAGAAATATAAGTCTCCAGCTTCAGTGATTTTTGCAATTCTTTCCAGTCGCTGGCAGCAGAGAACTGGAAGGAAAGGTGGCAAAAGCAGGTGTTGGCTTTGGGGATGACCAGTGAGATATACCTGCTGGAACGAGTGCTACTGGTGGGTGTTGTTATCGTGACCAGTGAGCTGAGATAAGGCGGAGCTTTACCTAGCATAGACTTATAGATGACCTGGAGCCAGTGGGTCTGGCGATGAATATGTAGCGAGAGCCAGCCGACTAGAGCATACAGGTCGCAGTGGTGGGTGGTATAAGGGGCTTTGGTAACAAAACGGATGGCGCTGTGATAGACTGCATCCAGTTTGCTGAGTAGAGTATTGGAAGCTATTTTGTAGATGACATCGCCGAAGTCGAGGATCGGTAGGATAGTCAGTTTTACTAGGGTATGTTTGGCGGCGTGAGTGAAGGAGGCTTTGTTGCGAAATAGAAAGCCGATTTTAGATTTGATTTTGGATTGGAGATGTTTAATATGAGTCTGGAAGGAGAGTTCACAGTCTAACCAGACACCTAGGTATTTGTAGTTGTCCACATATTCTAGGTCAGAACCATCCAGGGTAGTGATGCTAGTCGGGCGGGTGCGGGCAGCGAACGGTTGAAAAGCATGCATTTGGTTTTACTAGCGTTTAAGAGCAGTTGGAGGCCACGGAAGGAGTGTTGTATGGCATTGAAGCTCGTTTGGAGGTTAGTTAACACAGTGTCCAAAGAAGGGCCAGATGTATACAGAATGGTGTTGTCTGCGTAGAGGTGGATCAGGGAATCACCCGCAGCAAGAGCGACATCATTGATATATACAGAGAAGAGAGTCGGCCCGAGAATTGAACCCTGTGGTACCCCAATAGACTGCCAGAGGTCCAGACAACAGGCCCTCCAATTTGACACACTGAACTCTGTCTGCGAAGTAGTTAGTGAACCAGGCGAGGCAGTCATTTGAGAATCCAAGGCTATTGAGTCTGCCGATAAGAATACGGTGATTGACAGAGTCGAAAGCCTTGGTCAGGTCGATGAAGACGGCTGCACAGTACTGTCTTTTATCGATGGCGGTTATGATATTGTTTAGTACCTTGAGCGTGGCTGAGGTACACCCGTGACCAGCTCGGAAACCGGATTGCACAGCTGAGAAGGTACGGTGGGATTCGAAATGGTCAGTGATCTGTTTATTAACTTGGCTTTCGAAGACTTTAGAGAGGCAGGGTAGGATGGATATAGGTCTATAACAGTTTGGGTCTCGAGTGTCTCCCCCTTTTGAAGCGGCAGCTTTCCAATCTTTAGGGATCTCGGACGATATGAAAGAGAGGTTGAACAGACTGGTAATAGGGGTTGCAACAATGGCGGCGGATAGTTTTAGAAATAGAGGGTCCAGATTGTCTAGCCCAGCTGATTTGTACGGGTCCAGGTTTTGCAGCTCTTTCAGAACATCTGCAATCTGGATTTGGGTGAAGGAGAAGCTGGGGAGGCTCGGGCAAGTAGTTGCGGGGGGACGGAGCTGTTGGCCGGGGCTGGGGTAGCCAGGAGGAAAGCATGGCCAGCCGTAGAGAAATGCTTATTGAAATTTTCGATTATCATGGATTTATCGGTGGTGACCGTGTTACCTAGCCTCAGAGCAGTGGGCAGCTGGGAGGGGGTGCTCTTGGTCTCCACGGACTTTACAGTGTCCCAAAACTTTTTTTAGTTAGAGCTACAGGATGCAAATTTCTGTTTGAAAAAGCTAACCTTTGCTTTCCTGACTGACTGCGTGTATTGGTTCCTGACTTCCCCGAACAGTTGCATATCGCGGGGACTATTCGATGCTATTGCAGTCCGCCACAGGATGTTTTTGTGCTGGTCAAGGGCAGTCAGGTCTGGAGTGAACCAAGGGCTATATCTGAGGAAATTACTTTTAAAGAACGACCAGGCATCCTCGACTGACGGGATGCGGTCAATATCCTTCCAGGATACCCGGGCCAGGTCGATTAGAAAGGCCTGCTCGCAGAAGTGTTTTAGGGAGCGTTTGACAGTGATGAGGGGTGGTCGTTTGACCGCGGACCCATAGCGGATGCAGGCAATGAGGCAGTGATCGCTGAGATCTTGATTGAAAACAGCAGAGGTGTATTTGGAGGGCAAGTTGGTCAGGATAATATCTATGAGGGTGCCCATGTTTACGGATTTAGGGTTGTACCTGGTGGGTTCCTTGATAATTTGTGTGAGATTGAGGGCATCTAGCTTAGCTTGTAGGACTGCCGGGGTGTTAAGCATATCCCAGTTTAGGTCACCTAACAGAACGAACTCTGAAGATTGATGAGGGGCTATCAATTCACATATGGTGTCCGGGGCACAGCTGGGAGCTGAGGGGGGTCTATAACAGACGGCAACGGTGAGAGACTTATTTCTGGAGAGATTCATTTTTAAAATTAGAAGCTCGAACTGTTTGGGCATAGACCTGGAAAGTATGACAGAACTTTGCAAGCTATCTCTGCAGTAAATTGCAACTCCTCTCCTTTGGCAGTTCTATCTTGACGGAGAATGTTGTAGTTGGGTTTGGAAATCTCCAAATTTTTGGTGGCCTTCCTAAGCCAGGATTCAGACATGGCAAGGACATCAGGGTTGGCGGAGTGTGCTAAAGCAGTGAGCAAAACAAACTTAGGGAGGAGGCTTCTGATGTTGACATGCATGAAACCAAGGCTTTTTCGATTACAGAAGTCAACAAATGAGAGTGCCTGGGGACACGCAGGGCCTGGGTTAAGAGAATAAAAGGAGCAGATTTCTGGGCGTGGTAGAATAGATTCAGGGCATAATGTGCAGACAGGGGTATGGTGGGGTGCGGGTACAGTGGAGGTAAGCCCAGGCACTGAGTGATGATAAGAGAGGTTGCATCTCTGGACGGGCTGATTATGCTGGGTGAGGTCACCGCATGTGTGGGGGGTGGGACAAAGGAGGAATCTGAGGCATGTTGAGTGGGACTAGGGGCTCCACTGTAAACTTAAACAATGATAACTATCCTACACAACAGTATACAAGGCATATTGACATTTGAGAGAGACATAAAGCGAGGCATAAAGCAGTCACAGTTGTTGATTGGGAGAGCTAGCTAAGACAACAACGGGTAAGACAACAGCTAATCAACAAAGACAACAACAACAGGTAAAATGGCGATGAATGAGCAGAGAGGGTCGGTTAACTACACACTGGGCCTGAGTTCGGGCCGACAGATAAAAATAAATAATAATAAACAAAATGGAGTACCGTGATAAATGAACAGTCCAGCAGGCATCAGCTATGTAGCCAAGTGATCATATGGTCTAGTGAACAGCAATAGATGGATCAGGGAAGCCACGGTGTAGTCGTTACTACGCTAGCACACGGGCGACACAGCGTTAAAGTTAGCAGGCCGGGGTAAGTAGAAGCAGAGGGAGTGGGGGGGGTCATTGTAAACAGTCCGGTGGTCATTTGATTAATTGTTCAGCAAATCAAATCAAAACAAATCACATTTTATTTGTCACATACACATGGTTAGCAGATGTTAATGCGAGTGTAGCGAAATGCTTGTGCTTCTAGTTGCGACAATGCAGTAATAACCAACAAGTAATCTAACCTAACAATTCCACAACAAATCCACAAAGTCTTAAGGCTTGGGGGTAGAAGCTGTTAAGGAGCCTTTTGGTCCTAGACTTGGCGCTCCAGTACCGCTTGCCGTGCAGTAGCAGAGAAAACAGTCTATGACTTGGGTGACTGGAGGGTGGGTGATCCTTTACTCAGTTGCCAGAGAGGAAGGAAACCGCTCAGAGATTTCACCAAGAGGCCAATGGTGATTTTAAAACACTTACAGAGTTTAATAGCTGTGATAGGAGAACTGAAAATGGATCAACAACATTGTAGTTACTCCTCAATAACAGAGTGAAAAGAAGGAAGCCTCTACAGAATCAAAATATTCCAAAACATGCATCCTGTTTGCAATAAGTTATACTGCAAAAAATGGCAAAGAAATATACATTTTGTTCGGAATACAAAGTGTTATATTTGGTGCAAATCCAACACAACACATCACTGAGTACCACTCATCATATTTTCAAGCATGATGGTGGCTGCATCATATTATGAGTATGCTTGTCATCGGCAAGGTCTGAAAATCTATGGCAAGACTTGAAAATGGCTGTCTAGCAATGATCATCAATCAACTTGACAGAGCTTGAAGAATTTTTTAAAAGAATAATGTGCAAATATTGTACAATCCAGGTGTGCAAAGCTCTTTGAGACTTACCCAGAAAAACTCACAACTGTAGTCGCTGCCTAAGGTGATTCTAACATGTTTTGACTCAGAGGGTTGAATACTTGGCTAATCCAGATAAATTAGTGTTATATTTTCCATTAATAAGAAATTAATTAAAAGTTCTTCCACTTTAAACAGAGTATTTTGTGTAGAAAAATTGCAATTAAATCAATTTGAATCTTAAGTAAAAAAAAAGAAAAAAAAAAAAAAAGAAGTAAAAGTGAAGGGGGTGTGAATACTTTGTGAAGGAACTGTAAACCCAGTCCTGGAATCTGCATTGGAAGTGTATTTTATTCCAGGAATAGGTTTTTAAACTTTGTCCTGGAAATTGGCCCGTATACCCTCAGCCCCAGCTTGTAGCCATGTCATGTCAGTGTGTATCCACCTGTTGTGTCCTTGATGGCTATTCCAGTCTGTTGTTATGACTGACCCAGGATAGAGCGAACACTTCAAAGGTTTCCTGCTCATTGTTGAGATGCCCTCCTGCACTTAGAAGTGTGTGTATGTGTCCACTTGAGTGCATGAATTGAGCTGTACTTACAAGTATGGGTTTTTCATTGACTGGATGAGATGCGAGCAGCTGGTGAAATACCCAGACGTAGCGTGGACTGTGATCTATGCCAGGCAACTTGGTAAAGGCAGATTCGTTTCCACATTTTATTTCACCTTTATTTAACCAGGTAGGCTAGTTGAGAACAAGTTCTAATTTACAACTGCGACCTGGCAATGGCTTTCACATGCTCATGGCTTTCACAGTAACCCTGTCCTCTGAGGAGTGGAGCCACAGCCCTACCCCACATAATCTCATCTCTGGACCAACGCCCCAGCCCAACCCAAACACGCAGCACAGGGCTCTCTGCTGGTCCCAGTCCAACCCTACAGGGCCCCACAGCCTAACCCAACACACCAGCTCAACCCTAGCCCACAACCCCTACCCCAGACCAGATGCATTCTCCAGTGAATTAAACATATGTACTGTAGGTACTTGCCATTGTCCCGGTAACTGGCATTTTACACTTTTACAGCTTGTATAATGCTGGGGGAATATTGTAATGTACAGACAGGGATTCTCTTCACTGATTAATCCACTACAAGCACTACTGCTCTCTGTGGCCCCCCACAGAAGAGGGTAGAGAGGAGGGGGGGTTGGGAAACAGCAAGACGAGAGGAGGTCAGAAGGAAAGGAGGGCAGAGCAAAAAGAGAGGAGGGGAAAAGAGGGAAGAGGATAGGAGGGCAGAGGGAAAAGAGAGGAGAGGAAAGGAGGAGAGAGGGAAAAGAGAGGAGAGGAGAGGAAAGGAGGGCAGAGGGAAAAGAGGGGAGTGTAAAGGAGGGCAGAGGGAGAGGAGAGGAGGGCTGAGGGAAAAGAGAGGAGAGGAAAGGAGGGCAGAGGGAAAAGAGGGGAGAGTAAAGGAGGGCAGAGGGAAAAGAGGGGAGAGTAAAGGAGGGCAGAGGGAAAAGAGGGCAGAGGAAAGGAGGGCAGAGGGAAAAGAGGGGAGAGGAAAAGAGGGCAGAGGGAAAAGAGGGCAGAGGGAAAAGAGGGCAGAGGGAAAAGAGGGCAGAGGGAAAAGAGGGCAGAGGGAAAAGAGGGCAGAGGGAAAAGAGGGGAGAGGAAAGGAGGGCAGAGGGAAAAGAGGGGAGAGGAAAGGAGGGCAGAGGGAAAAGAGGGGAGAGGAAATGAGGGCAGAGGGAAAAGAGGGCAGAGGAAATGAGGGCAGAGGAAAGGAGGGCAGAGGGAAAAGAGAGGAGAGGAAAGGAGGGCAGAGGGAAAAGAGAGGAGGGGAAAAGAGGGGAGAGGAAATGAGGGCAGAGGGAAAAGAGGGCAGAGGGAAAAGAGGGGAGAGGGAAAAGAGGGAAAGGAGGGCAGAGGGAAAAGAGGGGAGAGGGAAAAGAGGGGAGAGGAAAGGAGGGCAGAGGGAAAAGAGGGGAGAGGAAAGGAGGGCAGAGGGAAAAGAGGGGAGAGGAAAGGAGGGCAGAGGGAAAAGAGGGCAGAGGGAAAAGAGGGGAGAGTAAAGGAGGGCAGAGGGAAAAGAGGGCAGAGGGAAAAGAGGGCAGAGGGAAAAGAGGGCAGAGGGAAAAGAGGGGAGAGGAAAGGATGGCAGAGGGAAAAGAGGGGAGAGGAAAGGAGGGCAGAGGGAAAAGAGGGGAGAGGAAAGGAGGGCAGAGGGAAAAGAGGGGAGAGGAAAAGAGGGCAGATGGAAAAGAGGGCCGAGGGAAAAGAGGGGAGAGGAAAGGAGGGCAGAGGGAAAAGAGGGGAGAGGAAAGGAGGGCAGAGGGAAAAGAGGGGAGAGGAAAGGAGGGCAGAGGGAAAAGAGGGGAGAGGAAAGGAGGGCAGAGGGAAAAGAGGGCAGAGGGAAAAGAGGGGAGAGGAAAGGAGGGCAGAGGGAAAAGAGGGGAGAGGGAAAAGAGGGGAGAGGAAAGGAGGGCAGAGGGAAAAGAGGGGAGAGGAAAGGAGGGCAGAGGGAAAAGAGGGGAGAGGAAAGGAGGGCAGAGGGAAAAGAGGGCAGAGGGAAAAGAGGGCAGAGGGAAAAGAGGGCAGAGGGAAAAGAGGGGAGAGGAAAGGAGGGCAGAGGGAAAAGAGGGGAGAGGAAAGGAGGGCAGAGGGAAAAGAGGGGAGAGGAAAGGAGGGCAGAGGGAAAAGAGGGGAGAGGAAAAGAGGGCAGATGGAAAAGAGGGCCGAGGGAAAAGAGGGGAGAGGAAAGGAGGGCAGAGGGAAAAGAGGGGAGAGGAAAGGAGGGCAGAGGGAAAAGAGGGGAGAGGAAAGGAGGGCAGAGGGAAAAGAGGGGAGAGGAAAGGAGGGCAGAGGGAAAAGAGAGTAGAGGAAAGGAGGGCAGAGGGAAAAGAGGGGAGAGGAAAGGAGGGCAGAGGGAAAAGAGAGGAGAGGAAAGGAGGGCAGAGGGAAAAGAGAGGAGAGGAGAGGAAAGGAGGGCAGAGGGAAAAGAGGGGAGAGGAAAGGAGGGCAGAGGGAAAAGAGAGGAGAGGAAAGGAGGGCTGAGGGAAAAGAGGGGAGAGGAAAGGAGGTTAGAGGGAAAAGAGGGGAGAGGAAAGGAGGGCAGAGGGAAAAGAGGGGAGAGGAAAGGAGGGCAGAGGGAAAAGAGGGCAGAGGGAAAAGAGGGGAGAGGAAAGGAGGGCAGAGGGAAAAGAGGGGAGAGGAAAGGAGGGCAGAGGGAAAAGAGGGGAGAGGAAAGGAGGGCAGAGGGAAAAGAGGGGAGAGGAAAGGAGGGCAGAGGGAAAAGAGAGGAGAGGAAAGGAGGGCAGAGGGAAAAGAGGGGAGAGGAAAGGAGGGCAGAGGGAAAAGAGAGGAGAGGAAAGGAGGGCAGAGGGAAAAGAGGGGAGAGTAAAGGAGGGCAGAGGGAAAAGAGAGGAGAGGAGAGGAGGGCCGAGGGAAAAGAGGGGAGAGGAGAGGAGGGCCGAGGGAAAAGAGGGGAGAGGAAAGGAGAGCAGAGGGAAAAGAGGGGAGAGGAAAGGAGGGCAGAGGGAAAAGAGGGGAGAGGAAAGGAGGGCAGAGGGAAAAGAGGGGAGAGGAAAGGAGGGCAGAGGGAAAAGAGAGGAGAGGAGAGGAAAGGAGGGCAGAGGGAAAAGAGAGGAGAGGAAAGGAGGGCAGAGGGAAAAGAGGGGAGAGGAAAGGAGGGCAGAGGGAAAAGAGAGGAGAGGAAAGGAGGGCAGAGGGAAAAGAGAGGAGAGGAAAGGAGGGCCGAGGGAAAAGAGGGGAGAGGAAAGGAGGGCAGAGGGAAAAGAGGGGAGAGGAAAGGAGGGCAGAGGGAAAAGAGGAGAGGATAGGAGGGCAGAGGGAAAAGAGAGGAGAGGAGAGGAAAGGAGGGCAGAGGGAAAAGAGAGGAGAGGAGAGGAAAGGAGGGCAGAGGGAAAAGAGGGGAGAGGAAAGGAGGGCAGAGGGAAAAGAGAGGAGAGGAGAGGAAAGGAGGGCAGAGGGAAAAGAGGAGAGGAAAGGAGGGCAGAGGGAAAAGAGAGGAGAGAGGAAAGTGATTGTTTACTCTACACTGCCAGCATGCCAGTAAACCTTACTACACCACAGGTTTGTTACAGCTATAGTTTGTTTGACTGGTTCCTTCATAACTAAAACATGACATGGTCCAATGAAAAGCCACGCTGCTAGAGGAAGGGTTTTATATAGGAAAAGAACATGAAGTGCCATCCGGTCTGTGATGCAGGTGTAGCGATTTAGGGGGAACAACCGGAATGGGGCTTGAACGAGCAACTCTATGGGAAACAGGTCTCCGGCCAAAAGCTACTGAGAGGGTACAGGGGATAGCGGACAAGGGAACACAAGTTATTGCGTTCGTAGGCGTGTATGTGTGATTGCAGTGCTTACTTACAAGCCTGTTTCTGTTCTCTACCACTGCTGTCTGTGGTCTGTTCTCTACCACTGCTGTCTGTGGTCTGTTCTCTACCACTGCTGTCTGTGGTCTGTTCTCTACCACTGCTGTCTGTTTTCTACCACTGCTGTCTGTTCTCTACCACTGCTGTCTGTTCTCTACCACTGCTGTCTGTTCTCTACCACTGCTGTCTGTTCTCTACCACTGCTGTCTGTTCTCTACCACTGCTGTCTGTTCTCTACCACTGCTGTCTGTTCTCTACCACTGCTGTCTGTTCTCTACCACTGCTGTCTGTTTTCTACCACTGCTGTCTGTTTTCTACCACTGCTGTCTGTTCTCTACCACTGCTGTCTGTTCTCTACCACTGCTGTCTGTTCTCTACCATTGCTGTCTGTTCTCTACCACTGCTGTCTGTTCTCTACCACTGCTGTCTGTTTTCTACCACTGCTGTCTGTTCTCTACCACTGCTGTCTGTTCTCTACCACTGCTGTCTGTTCTCTACCACTGCTGTCTGTTCTCTACCACTGCTGTCTGTTCTCTACCACTGCTGTCTGTTCTCTACCACTGCTGTCTGTTCTCTACCACTGCTGTCTGTTCTCTACCACTGCTGTCTGTTTTCTACCACTGCTGTCTGTTTTCTACCACTGCTGTCTGTTCTCTACCACTGCTGTCTGTTCTCTACCACTGCTGTCTGTTCTCTACCATTGCTGTCTGTTCTCTACCACTGCTGTCTGTTCTCTACCACTGCTGTCTGTTCTCTACCACTGCTGTCTGTTCTCTTTCTTTCTCTCTCACGTCTCTTCCTTGAGGGTTGGGGAATCAGGGGTGCCAATGGTCAGGACCATCTAGTAAGTGCGAGCGCGCGCGCGCACACACACACACCTGCAAACAGCCACCGACACAAATCTGTCAACTCGTTAATGGCCTGGATGTGTTGATGTTTTCCAACAAACTGAACCTGAGCTGAACTCTTAGACAGACAGACTTTAGGACTGCTTAGTTTAGGCTCAAACTAAATATTTGCAATGTCAGGACTGTACTCTGTACGAGCTGTACGATATATAGTAAATTCCAGACTGTGTGTGGTGGATCTGTGGAGTCAGCAGGTCGTAGCCAAGTACAGTAAAGTCATCGGCGTGGAGAAGCCATTAAAGTTGTGACGGTGTAACTTCCCATCAGCTATAGAGTAGGTTTATACCTGAGCTCTCATGCATAAAGAGATGCCCACGTTGTGACCAATGTGCTGCCCACTATTTGTTATCATTGTGTGTGCGTGTGTATGTTTTATCCTTGGTCCTCAAGAATCACTGTAGCCTCACACTAACCCCCTATAGGAACTTTGTAGGTTTGTCTAGTAGCTTCCTCTCCTCAGTCGTCACCTTATCTCCTTTCCTTCATCTGCAGGGATCTGAGAGAAGTGCACAGGTGTAAACTAATCCTCAGCCTATTGCAGATGCTCAGTGTGTTGAAATCTAGGCAGTGTTCATAGGTTTGATCTCGTTCTCTCTCTCCGTCTCTCTCTGGTATGTGAAGAGCCATAGGCCTTTAGACCAGTAATCCTGGGCTCTTATGCCAAAGCTCACATGTTATTTTTTTGTTTAACTTGGCAAGTCAGTTAAGAACAAATTCTTATTTACAATGACGGCCTACACCGGCCAAACCCGGACGACACTGGGCCAATTGTGCGCTGCCCTATGGGACTCCCAATCACGGCCGGTTGTGATACTGCCTGGATTCGAACCAGGGTGTCTGTAGTGACGCATATAGCACTGAGATGTAGTGCCTTAGACCGTTGCGCCACTCGGGAACAAAGGCCAGAGTGTCAGCAGCACACACACACACCACCTACAGTATGCCGTGGTGTAGTTGGAGAATAATAGCTAAATATACCCAGAGTGACAGAGACTGCTGACTAGACCTCTGCCACAGACACGCACCCAACCAGCACACACTGGGGAGGTCACAGGGTGTGTGTGTTCCAGGGTGCTGCTGGGGACTGGTTATGTCTCTTTCCTGTCAGTGTACAGTTAGCTCTGAGCCAAACAGTCACCCAGCTCTCTGGGTTCTCTCCTCTAAGCCAGCTGGTCTGGCTTTATAACTTCTTCTACTCGTCTTCTAATCCTTCGTTCAGTTTCATCCCTTCATTTCTGAGGTAAAAGATAGAGTGGTCTGACCCTCAGCTGGAGCTGTAGGGAACCTTCCTGGAGAAGATAATACAAGCAGCACTGGTGAGTGTGTTTGTGTGTGTATAACACACAGCGAACTCTTACCGACTCATAGCTTCTCTGGGGTTCGTTAGTTGGAGAATTTTGGGCTCTAAGGATGGTGCCACATAGTCATAAAGAGTTTGTGAGTGTGCGAGAGCATTTAAGTGTGTGGGCTAGTCTGTCAATGGGATAGTGTGTGAGTGTGCTGCAAATGTCCAGTGTTAGAAACATTGCATGACAGATTAGAGAACATGAAAACAGAGATGTCTTCTATGGTGTTTTCTCATGATACAGTCAGCTAGTAGCATGGCTTCATCTGCTGAACAGAAACCATAGAAAGGAACATCTAAAGGACTTGTAATCCTCCCATAGTCAAGCCTCTCTCACCTCTGTGTGTGGTTGGCTAAGGTCCCCTAGTCTGCTGTCCGTCTGTGTCGGCCTGATCAACCGTAGCGTTATGCACAGCCACTGCTGCAGGAGTCAATCAGGAGTGGCACGAGACAGAGACACAAAGTGACATTCTGACCATGAAAATCTAAATAAAACAATGTCAAATTCACTGTTATACTCTTATACTGTACTTGTAGCAAGCTACAGTGGGGAGAACAAGTATTTGATACACTGACGATTTTGCAGGTTCTCCTACTTACAAAGCATGTAGAGGTCTGTAATTTGTATCATAGGTACACTTCAACTGTGAGAGACAGAATCTAAAACAAAAATCCAGAAAATCACATTGTATGATTTGTAAGTAATTAATTTGCATTTTATTGCATGACATAAGTATTTGATACATCAGAAAAGCAGAACTTAATATTTGGTACAGAAACCTTTGTCTCTGCAATTACAGAGATCATACGTTTCCTGTAGTTCTTGACCGGGTTTGCACACACTGCAGCAGGGATTTTGGCCCACTCCTCCATACAGACCTTCTCCAGATCCTTCAGGTTTCGGGGCTGTCGCTGGGCAATACGGACTTTCAGCTCCCTCCAAAGATTTTCTATTGGGTTCAGGTCTGGAGACTGGCTAGGCCACTCCAGGACCTTGAGATGCTTCTTACGGAGCCACTCCTTAGTTGCCCTGGCTGTGTCTTTCAGGTCGTTGTCATGCTGGAAGACCCAGCCACGACCCATCTTCAATGCTCTTACTGAGGGAAGGAGGTTGTTGGCCAAGATCTCGTGATACATGGCCCCATCCATCCTCCCCTCAATACGGTGCAGTCATCCTGTCCCCTTTGCAGAAAAGCATCCCCAAAAAATTATGTTTCCACCTCCATGCTTCACGGTTGGGATGGTGTTCTTGGGGTTGTACTCATCCTTCTTCTTCCTCCAAACATGGCGAGTGGAGTTTAGACCAAAAAGCTCTATTTTTGTCTCATCAGACCACATGACCTTCTCCCATTCCTCCTCTGGATCATCCAGATGGTCATTGGCAAACTTCAGACGGGCCTGGACATGCGCTGGCTTGAGCAGGGGGACCTTGCGTGCGCTGCAGGATTTTAATCCATGACGGCGTAGTGTGTTACTAATGGTTTTCTTTGAGACTGTGGTCCCAGCTCTCTTCAGGTCATTGACCAGGTACTGCCGTGTAGTTTTGAGCTGATCCCTCACCTTCCTCATGATCATTGATGCCCCACGAGGTGAGATCTTGCATGGAGCCCCAGGCCGAGGGTGATTGACCGTCATCTTGAACTTCTTCCATTTTCTAATAATTGCGCCAACAGTTGTTGCCTTCTCACCAAGCTGCTTGCCTATTGTCCTGTAGCCCATCCCAGCCTTGTGCAGGTCTACAATTTTATCCCTGATGTCCTTACACAGCTCTCTGGTCTTGGCCATTGTGGAGAGGTTGGAGTCTGTTTGATTGAGTGTGTGGACAGGTGTCTTTTATACAGGTAACGAGTTCAAACAGGTGCAGTTAATACAGGTAATGAGTGGAGAACAGGAGGGCTTCTTAAAGAAAACCTAACAGGTCTGTGAGAGCCGGAATTCTTACTGGTTGGTAGGTGATCAAATACTTATGTCATGCAATAAAATGCAAATTAATTACTTAAAAATCATACAATGTAATTTTCTGGATTTTTGTTTTAGATTCCGTTTCTCACAGTTGAAGTGTACCTATGATAAAAATTACAGACCTCTACATGCTTTGTAAGTAGGAAAACCTGCAAAATCGGCAGTGTATCAAATACTTGTTCTCCCCACTGTATATAGCTACATCCCACTGGGCACACCTCGACATTTCAATGTGGATAATTGAGTAACATTTTGTTGAGACATTGATCGATGAGATGAAAACCTATATTCACAACAACAAAAAAGACAGCCAAAAGTTAGTTGAATTTCCAATGTGTTATCACTATGCTTTCAACCATCTAAAAGCACAACCAAATTCCAATGGAAAAACAATGTCTGATTTTTGTTTTAGTTGTCACTCAAATGTCTATCACTGTGCTTTCAACCATTTTAAAAGCACAGCAAAGTTCAAATCTGAATACAGTGTCAGATATTTTGTTTATTTATATAACAGATTGTGTTACTTATCACTGTGCTTCATCTAATTGCAGAACCAAATGACCTGTTTTGCATTATTATAATAGTAATATAAGCCATTTAGCAGACTCTTTTATCCAAAGTGATTTACAGACATGCGTGCATACATTTTACATGTGGGTGGTCTCAGGAATCGAGCCCACTACCCTGGCGTTACAAGCGCCATGTCCTACCAACTGAGCTACAAAGGACATTTAAATACATTAAAAGTACATGGTGCAAGAGATCAATGCCGTTCAAGATTCTGCACAGATTATTACAGCAGTTGTGAAGATCTCCACAGACTTGCGATGACCTGACCTATGCATGCTATCTTAACATGCTGCAAAAACCACTCAAACTGGACAGTTTTATCTCCATCTCTTCATTCAAAGACTCAATCATGGACACTCTTACTGACAGTTGTGGCTGCTTAGTATGATATATTGCTGTCTCTACCTTCTTGCCCTTTGTGTTATTGTCTGTGCTCAATAATGTTTGTACCATGTTTTGTGCTGCTGCCATTTTGTGTTGGTACCATGTTGTCATGTTGTGGTGCTACCATGCTGTGTTGTCATGTGTTGCTGCCATGCTATGTTGTTGTCTTAGGTCTCTCTTTATGTAGTGTTGTGGTGTCTCTCTTGTCGTGATGTGTGTTGTTGTTTTTTATCCCAGCCCCCGTCCCCGCAGGCCGTTTGCCTTTTGGTAGGGCATCATTGTAAATAAGAATTTGTTCTTAACTGACTTGACTAGTTAAATAAAGGTTAAATAAAAAAAAATATATATATATATGATTACATAGAAGACATTTATAGTTACAGTAACCTCATTGTGGCCATGGTAAGATGGCGCCGGAGAAGAAGGCAGACGTTTTACGGGCCCCCAACCGATTGTGTTTATTTGCGTTGTTTGTAACTTTAAAAAAAAACAACGCATTTTGTACACAATGTTGCTGCTACCGTCTCTTATGACCGAAAATAACTTCTGGACATCAGGACTGCGATTACTCATCACGGACTGGCAGAACCCTTTTTCTCCTTTAACGAGTCTGACGAGGCCGACTCGAACAATATACTGCTTTCTCGGGAACAGGCCCAGATCCCCGTGATTTGTGTGAAGAGGAGGCGGAGAAAAAGGGTCCAGAGGGCGGGCTGCCTTCTGAGAATTCGTAAGCGATCGAATAAACCCCCACTTTCTTCCATTCTGCTTGCAAACGTGCAATCTTTGGACAATAAAATAGATGACCTACGCGGAAGATTAAACTACCAACGGGACATTCAAAACTGTAATATCTTATGCTTCAAGAAGACGTGGCTGAACGACGACACTATCAACATACAGCTGGCTGGTTATACGCTGTACCAGCAGGATAGAACAGGGGCGTCTGGTAAGACAATAGGCGGCGGACTATGTATTTTTGTAAATAACAGCTGGTGCACGATATCTAAGGAAGTCTCGAGCTATTGCTCACCTGAGGTAGAGTATCTCATGATAAGCTGTAGACCACATTACCAATCTAGAGAGTTTTCATCTGTATTTTTTGTAGCTGTTTACATACCACTACAGTCAGAGGCTAGCACTAAGACCGCATTGAATGAGCTGTATTCCGCCATAAGCAAACAAGAAAACGCTACCCAGAGTTGGCGCTCCTAGTAGCCAGGGTCTTTAATGTAGGGAAAATGAAATCCGTTTTACCAAATTTCTATCAGCATGTTAAATGTGCAACCAGAGGAAAAAAACTTTGGACCATCTTTACTCCACACATAGAGATGCAAACAAAGCTCTCCCTCGTCTCCATTTGGCAAATCTGACCATAATTCTATCCTCCTGATTCCTGCTTACAAGCTAAAATTAAAGCAGGAAGCAGCAGTGACTAGATCGATAAAAAGTGGTCAGATGAAGCAGATGCTAAGCTGCAGGACTGTTTTTCTAGCACAGACTGGGATATGTTCCGGGATTCCTCCAATGGCATTGAGGAGTACATCACATCAGTCATTGGCTTCATCAATAAGCGCATCAACGATGTCGTCCCCAGAGTGACCGTACGTACATACCCCAACCAGAAGCCATGGATTACAGGCAACATCCGCACTGAGCTAAAGGTTAGAGCTGCCGATTTCAAGGAGCGGGACCCGGAAGCTTATAAGAAATCCCACTATGCCCTCCGACGAAACATCAAACAGGCAAAGCGTCAATACAGGACTAAGATCGAATCGTACTACACCAGCTCTGACGCTCGTCGGATGTGGTAGGGCTTGTAAACCATTACAGACTACAAAGGGAAGAACAGCTGAGAGCTGCCCAGTGACACGAGCCTACCAGACGAGCTAAACTACTTCTATGCTCGCTTCGAGGCAAATAACACTGAAACATGCATGAGAGCACCAGCTGTTCTGGAAGACTGTGATCATGTTATCCGCAGTCGATGTGAGTAAGACCTTTAAACAGGTCAACATTCTCAAGGCCGCAGGGCCAGACCGATTACCAGGACGTGCACTAAGAGCATGCGCTGACCAACAGGCAAGTGTCTTCACTGACATTTTCAACCTCTAACCTGTCCGAGTCTGTAATAGCAACATGTTTTAAGCAGACCATAGTGCCTGTGCCCAAGAACACTAAGTTAACATGCCTAAATGACTACCGACCCGTAGCACTCACATCTGTAGCCATGAAGTGCTTCAAAAGGCTGGTCATGTCTCACATCAACACAATTATCCCAGAAACCCTAGACCTACTCCAATTTGCATACCGCCCCAACAGATCCACAGATGATGCAATCTCTATTGCACTCCACACTGCCCTTTCCTACCTGGACAAAAGGAACACCTATGTGAGAATGCTTTTCATTGACTACAGCTTAGCGTTCAACACCATAGTGCCCTCAAAGCTCATCAATAAGCTAAGGACCCTGGGACTAAACACTTCCCTCTGCAACTGGATCCTGGACTTCCTGACGGACTGCCCCCAGGTGGTAAGGGTAGGTAACAACACATCCGCCACATTGATCCTCAACACAGGGGCCCCTGAGGGGTGCGTGCTCAGTCCCCTCCTGTACTCCCTGTTCACTCATGGCTGCACGGCCAGGCACGACTCCAACACCATCATTAAGTTTGCCGATGATACAACAGTGGTAGGCCTGATCACCGACAATGACAAGACAGCCTATAGGGAGGAGGTCAGAGACCTGGCCGTGTGGTGCCAGGACAATCAATCAATCAAATGTATTTATAATGCCCTTCTTACATCAGCTGATGTCACAAAGTGCTGTACAGAAAACCAGCCTAAAACCCCAAACAGCAAGCAATGCAGGTGTAGGAGCACGGTGGCTAGGAAAAACTCCCTAGAAGGCCCAGAACCTAGGATGAAACCTAGAGAGGAACCAGGCTATGAGGGGTGGCCAGTCCTCTTCTGACTGGCCAAGATGTTCAAATGTTCATAGATGACCAGCAGGGTCAAATAATAATAATCACAGTGGTTGTCGAGGGTGCAACAACAGGTCAGCACCTCAGGAGTAAATGTCAGTTGGCTTTTCATAGCTGATCATTCAGAGTATCTCTACCGCTCCTACTGTCTCTAGAGAGTTGAAAACAGCAGGTCTGGGACAGGTAGCACGTCCGGTGAACAGGTCAGGGTTCCATAGCCGCAGGCAGAACAGTTGAAACTGGAGCAGCAGCACGGCCAGGTGGACTGGGGACAGCAAGGAGTCACCAGGCCAGGTAGTCCTGAGGCATGGTCCTAGGGCTCAGGTCCTCCGAGAGAGAGAAAGAGAGAGAGAGAATTAGAGAGAGCATACTTAAATTCACACAGGACACCGGATAAGACAGGATAAATACTCTAGATATAACAGACTGACCCTAGCCAAACAGGCAGGATTTAACCACACCCACTTTGCCAAAGCACATCCCCCAGACCACTAGAGGGAAATCTTCAACCACCAACTTACCATTCTGAGACAAGGCCGAGTATAGCCTACAAACAACCTCTCCCTCAACGTGATCAAGACAAAGGAGATAATTGTGGTCTACAGGAAAAAGAGGACCGAGTACGCCCCCATTCTCATCGATGGGGCTGTAGTGGAGCAGGTTGAGAGCTTCAAGCTCCTTGGTGTCCACATCACCAACAAACTAACGTAGTCCAAGCACACCGAGACAGTCGTGAAGAGGGCACGACCAAACCTATTCCCCCTCAGGAGACTGAAAAGATTTGGCATGGGTCCTCAGATCCTCAAAAGGTTCTACAGCTGCACCATCGAGAGCATCCCGACTGGTTGCATCACTGCCTGGTATGGCAACTTCTCGGCCTCTGACCGCAAGGCACTACAGAGGGTAGTGAAAACGGCCCAGTACATCACTGGGGCCAAGCTTCCCGCCAACCAGGCGGTGTCAGAGGAAGGCCCTAACAATTCTCAAAGACTCCAGCCACCCTAGTCATACACTGTTCTCTCTGCTACCGCACGGCAAGCAGTACCGGAGCGCCAAGTCTAGGTCCAAGAAGCTTCTAAACAGCTTTTACCCCCAAGCCATAAGACTCCTGAACATCTAATTAAATGGCTACCCAGACAATCTGCATTGCCCCCCCCCTCTTTTACACCGCTGCTACTCTCTGATGTTATCAGCTATGCATAGTCACTTTAATAACTCTACCTACATGTACATATTACCTCAACTAACCGGTGCCCCTGCACATTGACTCTGTACCGGTACCTCCCTGTATATAGTCTCGCTATTGTTATTTTACTGCTGCTCTTTAATTACTTGTTACTTTTATTTCTTATTCTTATCTGTATTTTTTAAACTGCATTGTTGGTTAGGGGATTGTAAGTAAACATTTCACTCGGAGCATGTGACTAATAAAATTTGATTTGATCTGTTACTCATTTTAAGGTTGAATGTTACATTCGTTTAGTTTTGGTTGTTAACTGTATAACAAAATGTATACTGAATTGTGTTTGGTTGTCAACGCAACTGAATTGTGTTTGGTTGTCAACGCAACTGAATTGTGTTTGGTTGTCGACGCAACTGAATTGTGTTTGGTTGTCAACGCAACCAAATATCAACATTTGAAGGAGATGATCTGCTTGGATAGTTCCATCTGTGTCACTGACTTTTTTTCTACAAATTAATCATTGCTATGTTGGATTTAAGTCTCCATCTCAACCAAAAATCAAATAAAAAAAATAGGAATAAATTAAATCAAATCAAACTTTAAATGCACTTTAAATAAAGTTAGATTTAATGTAATTCAGTCCTAGTCTTTACCTTTTGGGGGGTTGAGATAGCGACTTGAATCCAACATAGAAATTATTGTTAATGATCAATTATCATATAAATATAATTAATAATCAATAATCATATAAATTATCAATTATTCCAGAGAAACTGTAAATAAAGCCAGACTAAGTCAGTGTTACAGATGGAACTATCCAAGCAAGAGATACATCTCCTTCAAATGTTGACATTTAGTTGTGTTGTTAAAAAATGTTAAATCAACCAGAGCTTGAAACCCTAGGTATTGACTCTTTTTTGTTGAATTATGTGTTGAATTGAAACAATAGCTGTTAATGACTTTGCAATTGCTATAATAGCCCTGAATGTTATCATTGATGATAGGCCTATATAGGTGATAAAGTATGGTCACATTTCATTTGCTCTGTTAAACCTACCCTTTAGAATGACCTTGATAACAACAGTGAATCTATTTAGTTTTTAAGAGGAGATCTCTTAATAATCATCACGATAGCACATTGGTAATATTTAGTGACAAATATCATAGCTAAGCAGGGCTGGGCTTGGTTAAAACCCTGGATGGGCCACTAAAGGGTAGCTGTAGACAGATCAATTCTACAGTAGAAGGTGCTGCCCAGTCTATAGTTTTTTTTCTATTAGTGAATATAACGTTGAAGATCTGATGTTGTTTTAAAGGTAAAAATTCAACATATTTTATACAAAGTTTGTCTATGTTGAAATTTGGTTACCATGATGACATAACCACCTCTCTGACCTATGATCTTTGACCTCTGGTCAACTGTGACCTTTGATACTTTAACATTTTGTTTCTAGGTTACCTCTGGGTCGTTTCACCTCAAAAAACACAAGAAAGAGGGTTTAGACACCCACCATCTCAGATTGTTCTGAAATGGTTTCTGTTGTTGGAAACAGATAAGATTAGCATTCCTGCAACATAATTAAAAAAAATATATAAGCAGGTTGACATTTATTGTCATGAGTCTTGTCCTGGAGGCAGAACTGGCGATATAGTAACATTTTATGAAAACAAAAACCTTAATTTAAGGTTAGGGTTATGCATTGGGGTTAGCAGTGTGGTTAAATTTAAGGTAAGGTATAACATCTGATTTTATGACTTTGTGGCTATGCCAGCTAGTGACCACTCCGCAGAGATGCCTCCAGAACAGGATTCATGATGATTACAAAATGACATATTGGTTTACTTAAAAAGGCTCTGCATGGTCAATCCGACATCTGAAGTGGCCGTATAGCATTTACTGCGATGCAGCCTCCGCAGACTTCAGGGCTTTCATACTTCTTGCGCTTAGCAGAGCTATTGTGAAGTTAGCTGTCAACGAGGTGAGTTTGTGTTTATACACAATGTAGCACCCCCACCTACCATTAACCAATCACGTCAATGCAGAGTTTTATGGAGCCCTCCACATTGTTACAACATTTGAGAGGCGCACGGCGATGCAGTACAGAGCTTGATTTGGTCTCTGCATGCCGCCGGAGGCTCCACAATTGCGTCACACCCTCCATACGAAGCATCCAACCACATTTTTAGGGCAAGCATAAATTGGCTTTTACCCTGTAAGCAGTTTATGGACAAGATATGACAGTAACCCATACTTTTGCTGTCATACCTTGCCCATAAACTGCTTACAGGGTAAGGAAACCAATATGTCATTTTGTAATTTGTGTGAACTATCCCTTCAACATTGAGGGGTAGAGATATATTTTTTTATCACATAGTAGCAGGAACAGCACCATGTAGTGATCAGAACCTGGTAATATCAGGATGTAGGATGGGACATAAACCTAACAACTTCAATTATTAATTTCTTTGAACAGGGGAAAAACCCCATCATCAAATTCACTGAGAATACATTACATAGGATGAAGAAACAATACTACAAGCTGTGGCTTCATACTACATGTCAGACAGAGAGAACTGATACTGTATACTCGTTGTTGGGGTGGGATTAACGTGGGTTGTGGGTGGTCCGTGGGTGGCTTTTTACCATTTCCTTGGATTCCTCATGTCTTACTCATTGTTAGAAAAAAGTTTGGTCCAAATCGGATGTTAGGTTCTATATTTATTGAATATTACATGAATCCTATCAATTTAAATGGACAATTTGGGTGCAATCAATTAGCTTAATTTCTCAGAGACCAAATTATATTTAAACAAAATAATGTTGCAGGAATGCTAATCTTATCTGTTTCTAACTACAGAAATGATTTCAGAACAATCTGAGATGGTGGGTGTCATGGGTTGCTGAAATGACATGGAACGACCCCTCTTGCTTAATTCCTAATTACCTTGAAGAAATGTATTTTGTTATGAAACTGGTCTTTAAGTTATAACCATGGCTGACAGTCTACTGTGTGATACAGTACAATAGGTTGTATTTGTATTTTTACAAATTTAGACTATTTATCATAAGTAGCCTTACGCCTTTAGTGTAGCCTTTACCTTGTGATCTCTTGCGTCGTTACAGTCTAGTTGGTCATGTCACATCCCTGACAGGCAGGGCTTATGGTGTAGATTCTGGAAGACTAACTACTGTATACAATTACACTGCAACAATTCCATTGCTACTGTTAGCCACTGTCTGACTGGCTATCACTACAGTACTGTGTGATTGCGGTGTGTCCATGCTGAAATTCTCTAGAGTGTATCTGAGCTTAAAATATATCTGGTGGTACTGCCCTAACGCTGCCATACACTCTGGCCTCAGAACCAGGGCGCTACATGCCACGTGTGTTTGTGTGTGTGTGTGTGTGTGTGTGTGTGTGTGTGTGTGTGTGTGTGTGTGTGTGTGTGTGTGTGTGTGTGTGTGTGTGTGTGTGTGTGTGTGTGTGTGTGTGTGTGTGTGTGTGTGTGTGTGTGTGTGTGTGTGTGTGTGTGTGTGTGTGTGTGTGTGTGTGAGAGAGAGTATGTGTGCCTATGAGTAAATGGATGGAGGAGAGAATAAACGTATAAACTTCCTATGGACCATGAGTTGAAAGCATGCTTTGAAATACCCCCTCATATTATACTCAGCTTGTTGAGACATGCTTTCATTGTTGTTAAAATGCTACTGGAATTACTGTGCCTTTGTTGTTAACAGGCCTGTCTCACATAAGTAAGAGGTAGATTGTGTGTGTATGTGTGTGTGTGTGTGTGTGTGTGTGTGTGTGTGTGTGTGTGTGTGTGTGTGTGTGTGTGTGTGTGTGTGTGTGTGTGTGTGTGTGTGTGTGTGTGTGCGTGTGTGCGTGCGTGCGTGCGTGCGAGAGAACAGTATATGTGTGTGTCAGCAAGAGTGATGGAAGTGACAGGGAACAATGACAGCAGGCTTGTCAGGTGAGATGCATACATACGCAGCAGCATCTATTCTCAGGGTGTATAATCCTAGCAGTTTGATGATTGTACAGCCGTTTTTCCATGCTGCCAGTCCCTCAGTGAAACAGGATGCTGTAACACAACAAAATGAACCATATTTCTGTCTGCTTCAGGCTCATCCATTATTCATAGCAGGTGTAATGCTCTGGGTGGTCCACTAGACCACTAATGACCAAACTAGACCCCCATGGGACATACACAACAGGAACACACTAGACCCCCATGGGACATACACAAAGGGAACATATTTGCAGCAAAAACACTCCCCAGAGATCGTCTATTTGCTTGTGTGTGTGGTGTGTTTGGTGTGTTTGTGTGAGCTGCAAAGTGGGTTGGAGCAGATAGAAGTAGTCTACTGCTGTAGAGTAGTAGGACATTTTGTAAGTCCATCCAACACTACAGTTCTAGTAAACAGGTGCAGTTCTAATAGCTTCCACTGTAGAGCTCCAGTGAGCTCCAGACCAATACTTCATACTTTCTGTTTGCCCTGTGTATTTCAGGTCAGGGAGAGTACATTACTCACTGAAAATGTACGTTCATTTGGGTTTAATTATTCGTGTTATGATTAAAAGCAGGTGTCTCACTGTCTGAATTGGCCGTGTGTCCATAAACTACATATGAATCTGTGATATTAGCACCAGACCCAGTCTCATACTGTATCTCTCCTGTATGTCTCTCCCAGGTGCGCTGTAAACCTATGGACCTGGTGCCCTTAGAGACCACCCTCATAGAACACTCAGACACAGACTGACAGAAAGACTAAGACATCGGACTGAAACACACACGAGAGCGAGAGATTGAGATAAAGCCAAACCTAGAGACAGAAACGAATACTGAAACGCATGTAGAACGTCTGAGGCTTTGATGGAACAGAAGGACATGTGCAAGTGATTGACTGGTAAGAGATCAAAGTTTTCTCAGCATGCTAAACCAGAATGGAAATGTATCTCTACTCCGACTCGGGTGGGTTATTTATTTGGCACATGTGTTGACTGAACATACGTCAGACAGACTGGCAGCAGTGGTGAGTAGTGTGTGTGTGCCGCCCGCCAGAGCATTCATCATAGAAACGTGTTCTTGGATCGCGTGTGTGAGAGGGAGTAAAGAAGGAGAGAGAGAGAAAGAGACAAAGAGAGAGCGGTGGAAGTGTCGCACATTACCGATGGGAAACAAACATTAACGGGATAATCCCAGTTTCCGTCTTGTCCTCCTTTCCCTCCCCGGGGACATCACTCACGCACTCACTCACACTGAGAACCTGCGTAGCACTGGTCAGTGGATTCTTCCTCTTCATTCAAACCTGGAGCGGAGAGTTTTACTTTTGCTAGTTGTCTGCCTGTTCCAGCGCTGTGTTTTTATTCATGATAAATAGGCTATTGCCGTTCCGGATTTAAAGTGAATTCCCTTTTCTGAACGGGCTCGAGGACTTTCCCCTGTACAGTTCAACCGGACAAGCCTTGTGAAAACGCCCACCGTAACGCACACGAATATCGGACAGAGCAGCCTCATGAGGAGTAAAGTAAGTGTGTCCACGCCTCTACGGTGGTTCATTTATTATATTCGTTTAGAAAGTTTATGCAGTAGGTACAGTTTGCGCTATTGACAGATAGCAGTGTTTGCTCTCCAAACTCGACCGTAAACGCATAACATGAGTCTGTCATTACGAGGCTGTAATAGATGCGTAATAAGGGAAAACCATGTTTTTGATAGAGTATAAAACCGCCTAGTGAGATAAATGTGAATTATGTAGGCTTGTTTATTCATATAAAGTATTGTCTTCATGTCAATTTGAAGTTGATTGAGCTCACTACATTTATACATGTTACAGGCAGAGGCCATGCACTTACATTTTCAGTATATTCAAAGTAATTTTGAGAAAATAAACAATCTATTATATTTTTCAGTGTAGGCTACCAATGCAAGTAAGGGGCTTGTGCATCCAGGGCATGATTGCCATGATAACAGGCTAGAGCAGTGTGTGTGGCCCAGAGGGATGTCTTTAGGAGTCTCCAGCCCTGCCCCTTAGGTCCACCTGGAGAGCTACAGTGTGTGTAGGCTTATGTTCCAGCCCAACACTAACACACCTGACCTGATCCTTGGCTCCTCTCCTCTGGATAAGCCTCTAGTGTCTGTGTCTTGCCCATTGAGCCAGAGAGATCAGCTCAGGTCTCTGGGGTTACAGGTGGATTAAAGACTAAAAACCAGCCTCACCTGCCAGCCACGTCTCAGCTTTATGGACCAACACATGGCTGGGAGTGGGAACACATGTCTGGGCAGGGGTGCACAACACAGACCCAGGAGATCCACAGTCCTGACAGTTTTAGTTTATCGCTAGCATTCTACTTGATCAATTGATTGTCACTTAATCAATTGTGCTGATTGGCTGGAGGTTAACGAGGTAGTAAACCAGAAAACACTGTGGGCCTCACTCACTTCTCTCTTCACCACAGGCAGACCTGATTAAATCACAACCCAAACATGTTGTTTATTTAAAAGTACATGGCAGAGGATGTGCTGCATTGTCCCCATTATGGGCCTTAAAGGGTCAATCAGCATTTGATACATACATTTTTGGACTTATAAGTTAATAATTAGTTCAACTGTCGTAGCCCATCAGAACCCAAAATATAAGCTGGTTTTACTCCAGTGGGGGGACTGCTTTGTTATTGTTTCTACTGCTGATTGCCGCTTTAACTCTGAGCCCCCTGTCTCATAAGCCAGTCTCTGACATGCCTGAATTTTGCCCCAACGCTTGTGTTCTAGTGAGTGCAATGTCATCTGCCACTGCCGTAAAACAATCTAGTTACTTAGTGTTGCATCCTCCAGTTATAGAGTCTAATACAGAGGAGTCTTTGTCTGCGTGTTGCCTGAAGCTACAGTAGTGTTAATCAGTAGTGTTATTCAGAAACTTCCCCCCACTCTAGTCTCCTCTAGTCTGAAGTATTTATAGTGGGTCATGTGGCCATAGTGGAGAATAGGGTGAACACGGTGACGTAGAAAGCATCTACTGGCCAACTTGGTAGGGCTGTAGGACACCAAGTCATGTCCTTTTCTTCTTATACTGACAAAGTGATAGAACAACTAGATGTTTTGCCATGTTTTATTTGCAGGGCTCATTGCGCAGTGTTGAAGTTGACACAGACTCTATGTCTGGGGGCTGCGAATGACTGCCAGCCTGCCACCACACTGAGACTCGGCTATGTCCACCCCACCCCACCGCCCCAGCCCACTACCCCTCCCATCCTCTATCTGCCCCCTGCCCAGTACCCATCTGTCTAACCCACCTACTCCCCTACCCTTGCCCCTCTGACACTGGCATGTAGATTTCTTTACTTGAGGTCCCCATTATTAGCCATAATGATCATTCTGCACAAAACCCATTATTTACACCGGCCCACTGGGATAAAGATGGACCAGCCCATCTGGCATTTGCCTGAAATTCCCTACGGCCAGTCCGTTTCTGCTCTGGTCCTTCTGTCTGTCCTTCTCTTGCCCCAGAATACACACACACACACATACATGTATAGTATGGGGGTAAATGAGGACTCTGAATCATCTTCACGGCTATGGTGTGTTTATGTTTGTGACAGAGAAGGGGTACTGTGATTATTGTGAATGTGGGTGTTAAGGAGGTTAGTTAGGGTAAATGAGGACAGTGCTGTATGGCATTGGTCCATCTCTGTTCTGTAGTTCTATTGTATGTTTGTCTCTCTGTCTCAGTGTGAACTAAATACAGGCAGCTCCACTTTGTTTGTGGTATGAAGTTAATTATTTTATTTTTGGAGCACCGCTGGTTTACATTTAGGCTATTCATAGAGGAGGAAGTGTGTGTGTGTGTGTGTGTGTGTGTGTGTGTGTGTGTGTGTGTGTGTGTGTGTGTGTGTGTGTGTGTGTGTGTGTGTGTGTGTGTGTGTGTGTGTGTGTGTGTGTGTGTGTGTGTGTGTGTGTGTGTGTGTGTGTGCGTGTGCGTGCGCGCACGTCGAGGGGAAATCGGGTGGAAACCTGCCGTCATCCTGGTTTGGTTTACAGGCTCTACGTCACGTCCTCTTAGAGGGAACACACATGCTGGGAAAACATCTAACTAACACACACATATAAACTTCCAGGTTTGATAGAATGCTGAGTTGGCTTGACAAGGAATGTTCTATATTTACTCCAAAGCAGAGAAATATGGTGTTTCCTGAAACAGCCTCACTGTCTGCATGACTGAATGACTGAATGAGAGCACAGAAGTTTAAATGTATCCTGGTTGGCATGTTGGTGCTTGTTTTGATTCAATATTATGTCCTAGCTAGCTTGATTATATCTGGTGCTGGCAGATACTGTGTAGAAGAGCTGTGTGTAAAATGTGCCTTTGTTGGTCAGTCTACTGGGGAGTCTGTCCAGATCTGCTCTATTCACCTCTAGTCAGGGATGGTACGTTGTGGCACTCTGGAGCTGTCGTTACCTATCAAATCCTCTCAGATCACCACATAGGGGATAGGGGTTAGGGGTTAGGGATGGTATGTTGTATGTTGTGATAGGAGTTATGATCAAATCAAATTTTATTGGTCACATACACACGGCTAGCAGATGTTATTGTTATTGCAAGTGTAGCGAAATGCTTGATGACAGCCTGGTTACAAGTCTGTTTCTGCTTTAGCTATTCAAAAACATACCTTCAAATACGTCATACCGTCACTCGTATTATCAAGCTGTATAGCTAATTACATTTGCTCTGAATCAGTACATTTATTAGCTAGCTAGCAATTAGCAGTAGCAATAGCGGCTAACAAGATTTTGGCCCAACTTGCTAAGAAAAGACAAACTAGCTGTTAGTGTAATTTTATCAAGCTAGTTTATTTATATTAAGAAGCCAAGTGAAAACTGCATCATTGTCATCAACTTTGTTGCATGTGCTGCATTGACCATGCAGACTGAACGCAAGTGTCTCGTGGTTGAGGAACACAAATGTGCACCTTGAGTGACAGGGGGCAGGGCTAGGTCTGTGTGGAAAGCAGCATGGAGAGAGAGAGAGAGCAGAAAAAGATGACTCAAGTAGCGAAGTAAACTATACAAATGGACGTTACACACAGCGTATCACATTTAACAAGCCAAACATTCAAATAACGTTATAGAAGATACAGTAAAAACCCAACACCTTACTCGTTGTCATGTATTTGACAAACCTGTGATCTCGCTCTCTCTTTCTTTTTCTCTCTCTATCTCCCCCCTCCCTTTCTCCTCCCTTTCTTCATTCCTTCAGCCATGCTTCTGCCTCTGACTGTAAGCTGGTAACTGTGTGTGTGTGTGTGTGTGTGTGTGTGTGTGTGTGTGTGTGTGTGTGTGTGTGTGTGTGTGTGTGTGTGTGTGTGTGTGTGCGTGTGCGTGTGTGTGTCGGACGCTATAAGCCATGTTGGCTCTACTTGTGTCTAGCTACTTAAGAGGATCTTAAAGAGCCTATAGGCCAGGGAGACAGCAGGATACACACACACAGACACACACACACACACACACACACACACACACACACACACACACACACACATACACACACACGCGTACCCACAAAAGTTTAACTTATGAGTTATCACTTTCCCTTTGAAGTACAATGTATCTCCCTCCATTTCTTCTCTCTGTTTCCTCACGAGAGAGGCCTGATTAACACACGGAGGGATGGAGGGATGAGGAGAGAATATGGCACACTCACTCCCTTCAGAGGATACTGGACTCATCCCCCCCATAGTTATTATAATGTATATGTCAATAGGTTATCATAGAGATAAGGTTAGAGGTCAGGGGTCATGGATAAGGGGAGGGGGGATTGCTGGTCCTGTAAAAAATCTCAGGTGTGCTCGATTAGGTGTGTGTGTAACCCGCAGTGGCTTATTGTTACACAATAAGCTGTGGACTGAATCCTTCAGATCCTTTGTGCCAAGTCACACAAGGCACAGGTGACAGGTGACAACAAACAGGACTCCTCACCTGGACTTGTACTGTGCTGGATGTGTTTTGGATCGAGAAATTATGTAAATGTCAAAATTCAAATAGAATATGATGTGATGTCGACATTCTAATAGAATATGATGTGATGTCAACATTCTAATAGAATATGATGTGATGTCGACATTCTAATAGAATATGATGTGATGTCAACATTTTAATAGAATATGATGTGATGTCGACATTCTAAAAGAATATGATGTGAGGTCAACATTCTAATAGAATATGATGTGATGTCAACATTATAATAGAATATGATGAGAGGTCAACATTCTAATAGAATATGATGTGATGTCGACATTCTAATAGAATATGATGTGATGTCAACATTCTAATAGAATATGATGTGATGTCGACATTCTAATAGAATATGATGCGATGTCGACATTCTAATAGAATATGATGTGATGTCGACATTCTAATAGAATATGATGTGATGTCGACATTTTAATAGAATATGATGTGAGGTCAACATTCTAATAGAATATGATGTGATGTCAACATTTTAATAGAATATGATGTGAGGTCAACATTTTAATAGAATATGATGTGAGGTCAACATTCTAATAGAATATGATGTGATGTCAACATTCTAATAGAATATGATGTGATGCCAACATTTTAATAGAATATGATGTGAGGTCAACATTCGAATAGAATATGATGTGATGTCAACATTCTAATAGAATATGATGTGATGTCGACATTCTAATAGAATATGATGTGATGTCAACATTCTAATAGAATATGATGTGATGTCGACATTCTAATAGAATATGATGTGATGTCAACATTCTAATAGAATATGATGTGATGTCGACATTCTAATAGAATATGATGTGATGTCAACATTCTAATAGAATATGATGTGATGTCGACATTCTAATAGAATATGATGTGATGTCAACATTCTAATGGAATATGATGTGATGTCAACATTCTAATAGAATATGATGTGATGTCAACATTCTAATAGAATATGATGTGATGTCAACATTCTAATAGAATATGATGTGATGTCAACATTCTAATAGAATATGATGTGATGTAAAATGCAAACAGGGTTTTGGGACATCATAAAGCAGACAAGTAAAGTGCATTTCTTCAGTGGGAAGCAAATGCCATCTCTCTGGTTATGAATGAGATGTGGTGTTTTTGAACTGAGTTGTGTGGTAGAGATGAGCTGTAAGTCTTAATCAGTGAGTTATTCTCCTCTCTCAGGTCAACCTGTTGAATGATCAGCTATTTATTTATACACAAACATAGTTGAACCATTCTCTATGACCGCTCCACAAGGACTACTGTGTGTGTTTGATGGCATTTTAACTGATTTCTCTCTCTCTGTCTCTTTAAGGAGTGAATGCCAGAGGTATTGAGAGAAGAAGAATCGAGAGAATACTGCTGTGAGGATTTGGAAGACAAGAGAAGAAGAGCAGGACTTTTGGGATAGGAAAGAAAGAGAAGAAGAACAGGACTTCTGGGATAGGAAAGAAAGAGAAGAAGAACAGGACTTCTGGGATAGGAAAGAAAGAGAAGAAGAACAGGACTTCTGGGATAGGAAAGAAAGAGAAGAAGAACAGGACTTCTGGGATAGGAAAGAAAGAGAAGAAGAACAGGACTTCTGGGATAGGAAAGAAAGAGAGGAAGAACAGGACTTCTGGGATAGGAAAGAAAGAGAAGGAGAGAAGATGGGGAGGAAAAAGATCCAGATAGCACGGATTATGGATGAACGTAACAGACAGGTAAATGAACACTGAGCTTTCTCCAAATAATGGTCACACACACATACAAGCCCCAACACTCCCACACCTGCAGACAACTAGGTGGGCAGGAAGTAGAGACAGAGGCATTTTGAGGAGTGTGTGTGTTGTGGGGCAGTGGTTCCTCTCTTCCTGTTATGACAGGAAATGCACTAACATGTGCTTCCTGACCCCTAGAGCTGGGATGACCTCCCTGTTCTCTCTGTCCTCTGTGTGTGTTGTTGTGTGTGTTATTGTGTGTGTGTGTTAAGAGTCCTTGCTTGCGAGCACACGTGTGTGTGTGTGGGGTGTGTGGGTGGGTGTGGGTGTGTGTGTGTGGGTGTGTGGGTGGGTGTGGGTATGGGTGTGTGTGTGGGTGGTTATCCATACAGTGACCAGCCTCACATTTCTTCCTCAGTGTTCTGATTGTGACATTGTAATAGAGACAGTGATTCTGTGCCCATATCTATGTATCCTAATGTGATAGTGACTTACAGTCAGTCTCAAGTTAAGCAGTAATGGCCAAGGGCGCCAGCCTCCATAATTAGATTCTATCTAAATGTTAACATTACTGTCACAGTCTGTCTGTTTGTCTCTCAGTTTAAGTATTCCCCTCAGGGGGGGTTTAGAAGGCAACATCAGAGTGCAAGAGCACACTTACATACGTACATACATATCTTACATATGTACACACATACCTTACATACATAGATACATACATACCTTACATACATACCTTACATACTTACTGGATTTTCTATATAGTCTATTGTCAACACGCAGGCCAACATACGTACATGCAACAGTTCACTTACAGTATACACTGTACACTCTCCCTCTCCCCCTCTCGCTCCCTCCCTCTCTCTTCCCCTCTCTCTCCCCCTCTCTCCCTCTCTCTCTCTTCCCCTATCTCTCTCCCCCTCTCTCTCTCTCTCTTTCTCTCTCTTCCCCTTTCTCTCTCTACCTCTCTCTCTCTCTACCTCTCTCTCTCTACCTCTCTCTCTTCCCCTCTCTCTCTCTACCTCTCTCTCTTCCCCCCTCTCTCTCTACCTCTCTCTCTCTACCTCTTTCTCTCTCTCTCTCCCCCTCTCTCTACCTCTCTCTCGTCCCCTCTCTCTTCCCCCCTCTCTCTCTACCTCTCTCTCTCTACCTCTTTCTCTCTCTCTCTCTTCCCCTCTCTCTCTCTTCCCCTCTCTCTCTCCCCCTCTCTCTACCTCTCTCTCGTCCCCTCTCTCTCTCCCCCTTTCTCTCTCTTTCTCTCTCTCTCTCTCCCTCTCCCTCTCTTTTCTTCTCCCTCTCCCTCTCTCTCTCCCTCTCCAGGTGACATTCACCAAGAGGAAGTTTGGCCTGATGAAGAAGGCATATGAGCTGAGTGTTCTGTGTGACTGTGAGATCGCCCTCATCATCTTCAACAGCACCAATAAATTGCTCCAGTATGCCAGCACTGACATGGACAAGGTCCTGCTCAAATACACAGAGTACAACGAACCTCACGAGAGCAGGACTAACTCCGACATTGTGGAAGTGAGTCCCACACACTGTATTGCAGACTAGTTCACCAACATGGTTTCACTGGTGGAAATGTGATTGAAAAGCAGTAGACACTCAGGCCCATAAGGACTGGTTACAAGTCAAAACTTCAGTTGGTTGAATGAACAGCTAGTGTAATACAGCTAGTGTAATACAGCTAGTGTAATACAGCTAGTGTAATACATGTGTGTGTGTGTGTGTGTTTGGCTAAGGAATCAGGGAGGCTAACATGTGCATGGCTGAGTCTCAGTCGGCCAGCCTGGAGTTATGCAATGGTGTTAGGAGAACAAGTCTGGTGTCTCCTCACACACACATGTCCAACGTCCCCATTCAACCCTCTTCAGGGCCAGCCATCGGACCATGGTCCATGTGACCGAGGTCAGAGGTTAGGGGTCAGGGGTTAGGTATCAGAGTTCAAAGGACAGGTGCGTTGGATTTAGTCTCTGGATCGCTGACGGGAATCTGTAGCGGCTTGGAGGACAGTGGTTCTGCTCTTCCAGTGAAAGATGTGTGTTCCAACACAGGCCATGAGCCTCCCATTGGGAGTAGTGGGAAAACAGGCTGAGCTTGATAGAGTGCAGAGGGGGATGTTTCTGTGTGGGAATGGGGAAAGTATAAGATATGCAGCCCAGTATTGGGAATATTCCATTGGTTCCATTGTAAACCAGGCAAACTAAATAAATCAAGCACTGCTCAAATATTCCACATTTAAAATGAGTCTGGTGGTCGATACTGTATGTCAGAGGTCCATAAGGGGGTGGTTTTGGCCTGATAGCTGATGTCCCTCTCCACCTGTCCCACTTTTTGGTCAGTCAGCCAGCAGCAGCATATAATCTATGTTAATCTACTGTAATCCTATCACTCATTACTATAATCTCAATATGCTCTTCCTAATCCCTCTCAACAAATGTCCTCTCCTCTCCTCTTTCCTCGCTGACCCCTAGTGTGTAGGTGTCTTCTGGAAGACAGATCAATGATGATGGGTCTTTTCCTCCTCTGTCACTTTTGTTCTCCTCTCTCACATGCAAGCCTTTCTATCTCTCCTCCTCCTCTCACTCTGTTTCTCTCCTCTCTCACATGCAAGCCTTTCTGTCTCCTCCTCCTCTCACTCTGTTTCTCTCCTCTCTCACATGCAAGCCTTTCTATCTCTCCTCCTCCTCTCACTCTGTTTCTCTCCTCTCTCACATGCAAGCCTTTCTATCTCTCCTCCTCCTCTCACTCTGTTTCTCTCCTCTCTCACATGCAAGCCTTTCTGTCTCCTCCTCCTCTCACTCTGTTTCTCTCCTCTCTCACATGCAAGCCTTTCTATCTCTCCTCCTCTCACTCTGTTTCTCTCCTCTCTCACATGCAAGCCTTTCTATCTCTCACTCTATTTTTTATTTTTTTTAACCTTTATTTAACTAGGCAATGACAGCCTACCGGGGAACAGTGGGCTAACTGCCTTGTTCAGGGGCAGAACGACAGATATTTTTCAGCATCGCACACAGTCCCTGTCTCTGTATTGATAAACATGGTCAAAGATGACCTAGCTGTGAAACCCTGTGAGCCATTGAACTATCTTCCTGACAGGAATGGAGCAGAAGAGACACTCCTTTGTCTGGGTTGTTTTCTTTCCATAACGAAGTGTGTGTGTGTGTGTGTGTGTGTGTGTGTGTGTGTGTGTGTGTGTGCTCGCACACGCATGTGTGTGGGGGCGCGTGTGTGTGTTCTGTATTTGTGCTTGTTGTATTTGGTGCAGGAGGCCCAGGATAATGGCTATTTATAACTCTAAGAACTCCTGCATTCCTCACCCCTCTTCTACTAACCCTATTTCACTCCATTCTGTGGTGTGTGTCTGTGTTGTAGATTGAAAGCAACTTAAGCTCTCAGTAAGGCTCATCAATTAGAACACACACACACAGGCCCAGTGGAACTCCAGCTCTCTTTGTGGAACCAATCTCTCCCTGTTCAACGTTTGGAAACCGGCAGCAGGCTAAAAATAGAATGCTGCTGCTAAGAATAGCCTTTGGGGGATGTGTATGTGTGTGTGTGTGTGTGTGTGTGTGTGTGTGTGTGTGTGTGTGTGTGTGTGTGTGTGTGTGTGTGTGTGTGTGTGTGTGTGTGTGTGTGTGTGTGTGTGTGTGTGTGTGTGTGTGTGTGTGTGTGTGTGTGTGTGTGTGTGTGTGTGTGTGTGTGTGTGCCTGTGTGTTTTGGTGGACTGACTGGGAGGCGAAATACTTTTGTAATAAAGTATTTGCAGGCGAACAATAAAATAAAATTCCTAATGTGTTGAGTTGCCTCAACATAGGACATGACGTAACAGTAATCACTGCAGCCTAAAGTAAATTTAAATATATTTGCCAAAATTATATAGGCTTAATTACTCCAGTCTATACAGAAATAAATCAAATCATTTGAAATACTTCACCACAGAGCATCATTAACTTATTTTAAAGCTGTGGTTTGTTTTAAATCAGAAACGTGTAGGCCTATATGCCTAGTTGGGAAGCCCGCATCTATAATATGTCTGAAGATAACGTGTCTTGAATATAGTTTTAAATGTTCAGACAAGAAAAATGGGAGTGGTGTTTGGCGAAGATATTGGCATGTACAGTGCAATCGAAAAGCATTCAGACCCCTTGACATTTTCCACATTTTGTTACGTTACAGCCTTATTCTAAATGGATTAAATCGTTTTTTCCCCTCCTCAATCTACACACAATACCCTATAATGACAAAGCAAAAACAGGTTTTTAGAAATGTAGGCAAATGTATTATAAAACGTATAAATAACATAACATATTTACATACAGTTGAAGTCGGAAGTTTACATACACCTTAGCCTAATACATTTAAACTCAGTTTTTCACAATTACTGACATTTATTCCAAGTAAAAATTCCCTGTCTTAGGTCAGTTAGGATCACAACTTTATTTTAAAAATGTGAAATGTCAGAATAATAGTAGAGAGAATTATTTCTTTCAGCTTTTATTTCTTTCATCACATTCCCAGTGGGTCATCACACCCCCTATCACACCCCCGTGCTTCACGGTTGGGATGGTGTTCTTCAGCTTGCAAGCCTCCCACTTTTTCCTCCAAACATAACGATGGTCATTATGGCCAAACAGTTCTATTTTGTTTAATCAGACCAGTGGACATTTCTCCAAAAAGTATGATCTTTGTCCCCATGTGCAGTTGCAAACCGTAGTCTGGCATTTTTTAATGGCGGTTTTGGAGCAGTGGCTTCTTCCTTGCTGAATGGCCTTTCAGGTTATGTCGATATTGGACTCATTTTACTGTGGATATAGATACTTTGTACCTGTTTCCTCCCGCATCTTCACAAGGTCCTTTGCTGTTGTTCTGGGATTGATTTGCACTTTTCGCACCAAAGTACGTTCATCTCTAGGAGACAGAACGCGTCTCCTTCCTGAGCGGTATGACGGCTGCGTGGTCCCATGGTGTTTATACTTGCGTACTATTGTTTGTACAGATAAACGTGGTACCTTCAGGCGTTTGAAAATTGCTCCCAAGGATGAATCAGACTTGTGGAGGTCTACAATTTATTTTCTGAGGTCTTGGCTTATTTCTTTTGATTTTCCCATGATGTCAAGCAAAGAGGCACTGAGTTTGAAAGTAGGCCTTGAAATACATCCACAGGTACACCTCCAATTGACTCAAATGTTGTCAATTAGCCTATCAGAAGCTTCTAAAGCCATGACATCATTTTCTGGAATTTTCCAAGCTGTTTAAAGGCACAGTCATCTTAGTGTATGTAAACTTCTGACCCACTGGAATTGTGATACAGTGAATTATAAGTGAAATAATCTGTTTGTAAAAAATTGTTAGAAAAATTACTAAAAAAGTCCTAACCGACTTGCCAAAACTATAGTTTGTTAAAAAGACATTTGTGAAGTGGTTGAAAAATAGTTTTAATTACTCCAACCTAATGTAAACTTCCGACTTCAACTGTAAGTATTCAAACCCTTTACTTAGTACTTTTTTGAAGCACCTTTGACAGCGATTACAACCTCAAGTCTTCTTTGGTATGACGCTACAGGCTTGGCACACCTGTATTTGGGAAGTTTCTCCCTTTCTTCTCTGCAGATCCTCTCCAGCTTTATCTTGTTGGATGGGGAGCGTTGCTGTACAACTATTTTCAGGTCTCCAGAGATATCTGGGCTCTGGCTGGGCCACTCAAGGACATTCAGAGGTTTGTCCCAAAGCCACTCCTGCATTGTCTTGGCTGTCTGCTTAGGGTCGTTGTCCTGTTGGAAGGTGAACCTTCTCCCCAGGCTGAGGTCCTGAGCAGTCTGGAGAAGGTTTTAATCAAGGATCCCTCTGTACTTTGCACCGATCTCGACAAACCATTTCTGTATGGACCTCGCTTTGTGCATAGTGGCATTGTCATGCTGAAACAGGAAAGGGCCTTCCCCAAACTGTTGCCACAAAGTTGGAAGAACAGTTGTGTTGTAAGTATGTGATAGGGGAGTAGTGGTTTGAGAGAACACACTAAATGTATTGGGTAAAGTGTTTTGAAATGTAATGTTGTGTTATATTTTTATTGCATATACCTGCCTTAATGTTGCTCGACCCCAGGAGCTAATGGAGATCCTTAATAAATACAAATACAAACAGAATTGTCTAGAATGTCATTGTATGCTGTAGCGTTAAGATTTTCCTTCACTGGAACTAAGGGGCCTAACCCAAACCATGAAAAACAGTCCCAGACCATTATTCCTCTTCCACCAACCTTTACAGTTGGCACTATGCATTGGGGCAGGTAGCGTTCTCCTGGCATCCGCCAAACCCAGATTTGTTCGTCGGCCTGCCAGATGGTGAAGCGTGATTCATCACTCCAGAGAACGCATTTCCACTGCTCCAGAGTCCAATGGCGGCAAGCTTTACACAACTCCAGCCAACGCTTGGCATTGCGCATGGTGATGTTAGGCTTGTGTGCGGCTGCTCTGCCATGGAAACTCATTTCATGAAGCTCCCGACAAACAGTTCTTGGAATGATGTTGCTTATATAGACAGTTTTGAACTCGGTAGTGCGTGTTGCACCCAAGGACAGACACATTTTACGCGCTACGTGCTTCAGCACGTGGTCCCGTTCTGTGAGCTTGTGTGGCCTACCACTTCGTCGCTAAGCCGTTGTTCTAGCCGTTTCTACTTCACAATAACATCCCTTAGAGTTGACCAGGGCAGCTCTAGCAGGGCAGAAATATGATGAACTGACTTGTTAGAAAGGTGGCATCCTATGACGGTGCCACGTTGAAAGTCACTGAGCTCTTCAGTACGGGCCATCCTACTGCCAGTGTTTGTCTATGAAGATTGCATGGCTGTGTGCTCAAGTGTATACACCTGTCAGCAACGGGTGAGGCTGAAATAGCTGAATCCACTCATTTGAAAGAGTGTTCACATACTTTTGTCCATATAGTATGACCATGCATCACCACTGGAATTGATTTCATTATTTTTCTCCACACAACTACATACTTTGTGCGTGTGTGTGTGGTAGAAATGTCCGCCTGTTAGGGCAGGAGAGGTCAGATGTAAGAGGTGCGTGTCATGTTCCTTGGCATATGGAGAGGAGCTGTTGCCTCGCACTCTGTGCCCTTGTAAACTCAACACACACATACACACTCTCTAATTGATCTGGAAGTGGTTAGGAGACCAGACCACCCATAGGGGAGGGAGAACAACAAGGAGTAGAAGAGAAAAATGAGAGAGAGATTGTAGACAGTTGAGGGTGGCTTGGAATGGAGATATGGGGATTCAGTGCTTCATCTCTTATTTTGTCTTTCTTTCTCTCTGACCTATCCTCTATTATTTTGTCTTTCTTTCTCTCTGACATATCCTCTCTTATTTTGTCTTTCTTTCTCTCTGACCTATCCTCTATTACTTTGTGCCTTCCTTTGTCTCTATCTCATTCTTTCTCTCCATCTTTCTCATTCCCTCCCCTCTCTTTCACTCCCCTCTCTCTCTTTCTCTTTCTATCAGTTGTGTTCTCCTCTGAGCACCTTCAGTCAGCTGCCCACTCAACCAGTTGCTATCTTCACCTCTCACCACACACACACACACACACACACACACACACACACACACACACACACACACACACACACACACACACACACACACACACACACACACACACACACACACACACACACACACACACACACACACACACACACACACACACACACACACACACACACACACACACACCTCTGTGTAGGCCAGGGCTCTGTGTAGGGCTGTGTAGGCCAGGGCTCTGTGTAGGGCTGTGTAAGCCAGGGCTCTGTGTAGGGCGGTGTAGGCCAGGGCTCTGTGTAGGGCTGTGTAAGCCAGGGTTCTGTGTAGGGCTGTGTAAGCCAGGGTTCTGTGTAGGGCTGTGTAAGCCAGGGCTCTGTGTAGGCCATGGCTCTGTTTAGGGCTGTGTAGGCCAGGGCTCTGTTTAGGGCTGTGTAGGCCAGGGCTCTGAGTAGGGCTGTGTAGGTCAGGGCTCTGAGTAGGGCTGTGTAGACCAGGGCTCTGTGTAGGGCTGTGTAGGCCAGGGCTCTGTGTAGGGCTGTGTAGACCAAGGCTCTGTGTAGGCAAGGCTCTGTGTAGGACTGTGTAGGCCTGGGCTCTGTGTAGCCCAGGGCTCTAGGGCTGTGTAGGCCAGTGCTCTGTTTAGGGCTGTGTAGGCCAGGGCTCTGAGTAGGGCTGTGTAGGCCAGGGATCTGTGTAGAGCTGTGTAGGCCAGGGCTCTAGGGCTGTGTAGGCCAGGGCTCTGTGTAGAGCAGTGTAGGCCAGGGTTTTGTGTAGGGCTGTGTAGGCCAGGGATCTGTGTAGGGCTGTGTAGGCCAGGGCTCTAGGGCTGTGTAGGCCAGGGCTCTAGGGCTGTGTAGGCCAGGGCTCTGTGTAGAGCTGTGTAGGCCAGGGTTCTAGGGCTGTGTAGGCCAGGGCTCTGTTTAGAGCTTTGTAGAGCTGTGTAAGCCAGGGGTCTGTTTAGAGCTGTGTAGGCCAGGGCTCTGTGTAGAGCTGTGTAGAGCTGTGTAGTCCAGGGCTCTGTGTAGAACCAGGGTATGGAGAGTCATGTGTTCTGAAATAAAGTGTAAGAGTTCTTCACATTCTTCCTTTTCATGTCTACTGTCATTTTGTTGTTGTGTTGCTGATATGTGTTTTGTCAGTCATGGACATGGAGGGTGTGATTGTGTGGTGGAGATAGAGGTGTGGGGGGAGGGAGTGAGCATGAGAGAGAGAGAGAGAGAGAAGGGGTAGTGGGGGTGAGAGGGATGGTGGGTGGGGACTGGAAACTAGGGGTGCTCTGGGTGCCACAGAGGTAAAATAGCCTTCTATGGACATCCTTCAGACACAGAGCTGCTAAACCTGGGCTCGGCCGCTCCCCCCCTCCCCGTGTCGGCCTGTGACAGGTGGGCATGGCTGGGATGAGTGGCATAGCTGTTTGTGTGTGTGTGTGTGTGTGTGTGTGTGTGTGTGTGTGTGTGTGTGTGTGTGTGTGTGTGTGTGTGTGTGTGTGTGTGTGTGTGTGTGTGTGTGTGTGTGTGTGTGTGTGTGTGTGTGTGTGTGTGTGTGTGTGTGTGAGAGAGAGCTGTAGTGGTCTAGTGATAGGCTGTAAAGTGCTGAGGCAGGACAGAGTTGATCCAAACTGCATACATTACATATACATCGTCTGAAGATGCGTACACACACACACACACACACACACACACACACACACACACACACACACACACACACACACACACACACTAGGGGAAAGCATCACAGCTCCATGGACAATATCAGCAGTGATAAGAGGCCTATTCTCTCCACTCCATTCTACACGCCCTCTCTCTCTCCCCCCTCTTTCTACTCTCATCTCTCTAAATCTATGTCTACCACCCTCTCTCCCTCTATTTACAATACTTTCTTTCTCTGTCACTTTGTCTACCCTCTCCTCTCATACTGGTGTTCAATTAGAGTATCTATCTGCCAGGTGGTCTTTTGAGGATGTTATTTCTGCTCCAAATAGTGCCTCTTGGTGGTAGAAAAGAAGACTGCAGCTTTTCAGTGGTCTGCCATGCCCATGTGGCCTTTAGAATAACTGTTGTGCTTTATTCACTGACTATGCTTTTGTAAAAGTAGCAGTAACAGACTCTCAAGCCATTTAGAGAGTATCATCAACCTTGTGTGTGTTCTCTGTGTCTGTCTGTCTCTCTCTGTCTCTCTCTCTGTGTGTGTCTCTCTCTCTCTGTGTCTGTCTCTCTCTCTGTGTCTCTCTCACTGTGTGTCACTCTCTCTATGTGTCTGTCTCTCTCTATGTGTCTGTCTCTCTCTCTGTGTGTCTCTCTCTCTGTGTCTGTCTCTCTCTCTGTGTCTGTCTCTCTCTCTGTGTCTGTCTCTCTCTCTGTGTCTGTCTCTCTCTCTGTGTCTGTCTCTCTCTCTGTGTCTCTGTCTCTCTCTCTCTCTCTCTGTCTCTCTCTCTCTCTGTGTCTGTCTCTCTCTGTGGCTGTCTCTCTCTCTGTGTCTGTCTCTCTCTGTGTCTGTCTCTCTCTCTGTGTCTGTCTCTCTCTCTGTGTCTGTCTCTCTCTCTCTGTGTCTGTGTGTCTCTCTCTGTGTCTGTGTGTCTCTCTCTGTGTCTGTGTGTCTCTCTCTGTGTCTGTCTGTCTCTCTGTGTCTCTCTCTCTCTGTGTCTCTCTCTCTCTCTGTGTGTGTCTCTCTCTCTCTCTGTGTGTGTCTCTCTCTCTCTCTGTGTGTGTCTCTCTCTCTCTGTGTCTGTCTCTCTCTCTCTGTGTCTGTCTCTCTCTCTGTGTCTCTCTCTCTGTGCCTGTCTCTCTCTCTCTGTCTCTCTCTCTGTGTCTGTCTCTCTCTCTGTGTCTGTCTCTCTCAGATTCTGCGTAAGAAGGGTCTAAATGGTTGTGACAGTCCCGACATCGAGGCAGACGACTCTGCTGGTCAGAGCCCCGAGTCAGAGGACAAATACCGCAAGATCAATGAAGACATTGACCTCCTGATCAGCAGACAGAGACTCTGTGTAAGTACAACTGGACCTGTGTGTGTATCCACTCATGCCTGTTCCACTTCTCCATTTGCCTTGCTAACCCTGGTGTCTGTCTCTGTCCAGCAGGCTCTCCCCCCGCCTAACTATGACATGGTTGGCTCCATCCAGGGCCAAAACAACAGTGGACTACTATACTCTCACCCCGGGGTGGGGGGATCCTTGTATAACCACAATCTTCTGCCCCTTTGCCACACACACCCTGGCCTGCAGAGGAACAGCATGTCGCCTGGACCCCAACACACACACCCTGGCCTGCAGAGGAACAGCATGTCGCCTGGACCCCAACACACACACCCTGGCCTGCAGAGGAACAGCATGTCGCCTGGACCCCAACACACACACCAACCCCCCAGGGCTGGAAACTCAGGAGGGATGATGGGTTCAGAGCTGTCTAACACCGTCTCCACCGCTGGTGAGTTAACTATGCTATTTACTTTACATGCCGTCTTTTCTAATGTCTGATGCATTGATAATGTACAGTACCAGTCAAAAGTTTTAGAACACCTACTCATTCCAGGGTTTTTCTTTATTTTGACTATTTTCTACATTCTAGAATAATAGTGAAGACATCAAAACTATGAAATAGCACATATGGTAAAGGGTGGCTACTTTAAAGAATCTGAAATATAAAATATATTTTGATTTGGTTACTACATGATTCCATATGTGCTATTTCATAGTTTTGATGTCTTCACTATTATTCTAGAATGTAGAAAATAGTCAAAATAAAGAAAAACCCTTGAATGAGTAGGTGTTCTAAAACTTTTGACTGGTACTGTATATTTTATTAGGTCTATTATGATTCCAGTTTCAATGTGTCCTCCCAGGTTAGACAAGAAAAACATACAGTATTCTCCTGTCCATCCGTCTCCTAGGTAGCGGTAACTATGGTAACCATCGTACCTCCCCGGGGCTGCTGTCTCCAGGAGGCATGGCCAAGACTTCGCCCCCGATGAACTCCATGACCCTGAGTGGCAATCGCAAGCCGGACCTCCGCCCGCTGCTGCCCCCTGGCAACAAGAACAACATGCCCTCCATCGTGAGTGATCTCCTCTCTCTCCATCTCTGTATATCTCCTCCCTACATCTCTGTCTATCTCCTCCCTCCATCTCTGTCTATCTCCTCTTTCTCCATCTCTGTCTATCTCCTCCCTACATCTCTGTCTATCTCCTCCCTACATCTCTGTCTATCTCCTCCCTCCATCTCTGTCTATCTCCTCCCTACATCTCTGTCTATCTCCTCCCTACATCTCTGTCTATCTCCTCCCTCCATCTCTGTCTATCTCCTCCCTACATCTCTGTCTATCTCCTCCCTCCATCTCTGTCTATCTCCTCTTTCTCCATCTCTGTCTATCTCCTCTTTCTCCATCTCTGTCTATCTCCTCCCTCCATCTCTGTCTATCTCCTCTTTCTCCATCTCTGTCTATCTCCTCCCTCCATCTCTGTCTATCTCCTCCCTCCATCTCTGTCTATCTCCTCCCTCCATCTCTGTCTATCTCCTCCCTCCATCTCTGTCTATCTCCTCCCTCCATCACTGTCTATCTCCTCCCTCCATCTCTGTCTATCTCCTCTTTCTCCATCTCTGTCTATCTCCTCCCTCCATCTCTGTCTATCTCCTCCCTCCATCTCTATCTATCTCCTCCCTACATCTCTGTCTATCTCCTCCCTACATCTCTGTCTATCTCCTCCCTCCATCTCTGTCTATCTCCTCCCTCCATCTCTGTCTATCTCCTCCCTCCATCTCTGTCTATCTCCTCCCTCCATCTCTGTCTATCTCCTCCCTACATCTCTGTATATCTCCTCCCTACATCTCTGTCTATCTCCTCCCTCCATCTCTGTCTATCTCCTCCCTCCATCTCTGTCTATCTCCTCCCTCCATCTCTGTCTATCTCCTCCCTCCATCTCTGTCTATCTCCTCCCTCCATCTCTGTCTATCTCCTCCCTCCATCTCTGTCTATCTCCTCCCTCCATCTCTGTCTATCTCCTCTTTCTCCATCTCTGTCTATCTCCTCCCTACATCTATGTCTATCTCCTCCCTCCATCTCTGTCTATCTCCTCCCTCCATCTCTGTCTATCTCCTCCCTCCATCTCTGTCTATCTCCTCCCTCCATCTCTGTCTATCTCCTCCCTCCATCACTGTCTATCTCCTCCCTCCATCTCTGTCTATCTCCTCCCTCCATCTCTGTCTATCTCCTCCCTCCATCTCTGTCTATCTCCTCCCTCCATCTCTGTCTATCTCCTCCCTCCATCTCTGTCTATCTCCTCTTTCTCCATCTCCCCTGAGACAGTTAGAACCTTCCTGACTCTTACACAGTTCCTCTGACTCTTACACAGTTCCTCTGACTCTTACACAGTTCCTCTGACTCTTACACAGTTCCTCTGACTCTTACACAGTTCCTCTGACTCTTACACAGTTCCTCTGACTCCTACACAGTTCCTCTGACTCTTACACAGTTCCTCTGACTCTTACACAGTTCCTCTGACTCCTACACAGTTCCTCTGACTCTTACACAGTTCCTCTGACTCCTACACAGTTCCTCTGACTCCTACACAGTTCCTCTGACTCCTACACAGTTCCTCTGACTCCTACACAGTTCCTCTGACTCCTACACAGTTCCTCTGACTCCTACACAGTTCCCCTGACTCCTACACAGTTCCCCTGACTCCTACACAGTTCCTCTGACTCCTACACAGTTCCTCTGACTCCTACACAGTTCCTCTGACTCCTACACAGTTCATCTGACTCTTACACAGTTCCTCTGACTCCTACAAAGTTCCTCTGACTCCTACACAGTTTCTCTGACTCCTACACAGTTCCTCTGACTCCTACACAGTTCCTCTGACTCTTACACAGTTCCTCTGACTCCTACAAAGTTCCTCTGACTCCTACACAGTTCCTCTGACTCTTACACAGTTCCTCTGACTCCTACACAGTTCCTCTGACTCTTACACAGTTCCTCTGACACCTACACAGTTCCTCTGACTCCTACACAGTTCCTCTGACTCCTACACAGTTCCTCTGACTCCTACACAGTCCCTCTGACTCCTACACAGTTCCTCTGACTCCTACACAGTTCCTCTGACTCCTACACAGTCCCTCTGACTCCTACACAGTTCCTCTGACTCCTACACAGTCCCTCTGACTCCTACACCGTTCCTCTGACTCCTACACAGTTCCTCTGACTCCTACACAGTTCCTCTGACTCCTACACAGTTCCTCTGACTCCTACACAGTCCCTCTGACTCTTACACAGTTCCTCTGACTCCTACACAGTTCCTCTGACTCCTACACAGTCCCTCTGACTCCTACACAGTTCCTCTGACTCCTACACAGTTCCTCTGACTCCTACACAGTTCCTCTGACTCCTACACAGTTCCTCTGACTCCTACACAGTTCCTCTGACTCCTACACAGTTCCTCTGACTCCTACACAGTTCCTCTGACTCCTACACAGTTCCTCTGACTCTTACACAGTCCCTCTGACTCTTACACAGTCCCTCTGACTCCTACACAGTTCCTCTGACTCCTACACAGTTCCTCTGACTCCTACACAGTTCCTCTGACTCCTACACAGTTCCTCTGACTCTTACACAGTTCCTCTGACTCCTACACAGTTCCTCTGACTCCTACACAGTTCCTCTGACTCCTACACAGTTCCTCTGACTCTTACACAGTTCCTCTGACTCTTACACAGTTCCTCTGACTCTTACACAGTTCCTCTGACTCCTACACAGTTCCTCTGACTCTTACACAGTTCCTCTGACTCTTACACAGTTCCTCTGACTCCTACACAGTTCCTCTGACTCCTACACAGTTCCTCTGACTCCTACACAGTTCCTCTGACTCCTACACAGTTCCTCTGATTCCTACACAGTTCCTCTGACTCTTACACAGTTCCTCTGACTCTTACACAGTTCCTCTGACTCCTACACAGTTCCTCTGATTCCTACACAGTTCCTCTGACTCCTACACAGTTCCTCTGACTCCTACACAGTTCCTTTGACTCCTACACAGTTCCTCTGACTCCTACATAGTTCCTCTGACTCCTACACAGTTCCTTTGATTCCTACACAGTTCCTCTGACTCTTACACAGTTCCTCTGACTCCTACACAGTTCCTCTGACTCCTACACAGTTCCTCTGACTCCTACACAGTTCCTCTGACTCTTACACAGTTCCTCTGACTCTTACACAGTTCCTCTGACTCCTACACAGTTCCTCTGACTCCTACACAGTTCCTCTGACTCCTACACAGTTCCTCTGACTCCTACAGAGTTCCTCTGATTCCTACACAGTTCCTCTGACTCCTACACAGTTCCTCTGACTCCTACACAGTTCCTCTGACTCTTACACAGTTCCTCTGACTCTTACACAGTTCCTCTGACTCTTACACAGTTCCTCTGACTCCTACACAGTTCCTCTGACTCTTACACAGTTCCTCTGACTCCTACACAGTTCCTCTGACTCCTACACAGTTCCTCTGACTCCTACACAGTTCCTCTGACTCCTACACAGTTCCTCTGACTCTTACACAGTTCCTCTGACTCCTACACAGTTCCTCTGACTCCTACACAGTTCCTCTGACTCTTACACAGTTCCTCTGACTCTTACACAGTTCCTCTGACTCTTACACAGTTCCTCTGACTCCTACACAGTTCCTCTGACTCCTACACAGTTCCTCTGACTCCTACACAGTTCCTCTGACTCTTACACAGTTCCTCTGACTCTTACACAGTTCCTCTGACTCCTACACAGTTCCTCTGACTCCTACACAGTTCCTCTGACTCCTACACAGTTCCTCTGATTCCTACACAGTTCCTCTGACTCCTACACAGTTCCTCTGACTCCTACACAGTTCCTCTGACTCTTACACAGTTCCTCTGACTCTTACACAGTTCCTCTGACTCTTACACAGTTCCTCTGACTCCTACACAGTTCCTCTGACTCTTACACAGTTCCTCTGACTCCTACACAGTTCCTCTGACTCCTACACAGTTCCTCTGACTCCTACACAGTTCCTCTGACTCCTACACAGTCCCTCTGACTCCTACACAGTTCCTCTGACTCCTACACAGTTCCTCTGACTCCTACACAGTCCCTCTGACTCCTACACAGTTCCTCTGACTCCTACACAGTCCCTCTGACTCCTACACCGTTCCTCTGACTCCTACACAGTTCCTCTGACTCCTACACAGTTCCTCTGACTCCTACACAGTCCCTCTGACTCCTACACAGTTCCTCTGACTCCTACACAGTCCCTCTGACTCCTACACAGTCCCTCTGACTCCTACACAGTTCCTCTGACTCTTACACAGTTCCTCTGACTCTTACACAGTTCCTCTGACTCTTACACAGTTCCTCTGACTCCTACACAGTTCCTCTGACTCCTACACAGTTCCTCTGACTCCTACACAGTTCCTCTGACTCCTACACAGTTCCTCTGACTCCTACACAGTTCCTCTGACTCCTACATAGTTCCTCTGACTCCTACACAGTTCCCCTGACTCCTACACAGTTCCTCTGACTCCTACACAGTTCCTCTGATTCCTACACAGTTCCTCTGACTCCTACACAGTTCCTCTGACTCTTACACAGTTCCTCTGACTCCTACACAGTTCCTCTGACTCCTACACAGTTCCTCTGACTCTTACACAGTTCCTCTGACTCCTACACAGTTCCTCTGACTCCTACACAGTTCCTCTGACTCCTACACAGTTCCTCTGACTCTTACACAGTTCCTCTGACTCTTACACAGTTCCTCTGACTCCTACACAGTTCCTCTGACTCTTACACAGTTCCTCTGACTCCTACACAGTTCCTCTGACTCCTACACAGTCCCTCTGACTCCTACACAGTTCCTCTGACTCTTACACAGTTCCTCTGACTCTTACACAGTTCATTTGACTCTTACACAGTTCCTCTGACTCCTACACAGTTCCTCTGACTCCTACACAGTTCCTCTGACTCCTACACAGTTCCTTTGACTCCTACACAGTTCCTCTGACTCCTACATAGTTCCTCTGACTCCTACACAGTTCCTTTGATTCCTACACAGTTCCTCTGACTCCTACACAGTCCCTCTGACTCCTACACAGTTCCTCTGACTCCTACACAGTTCCTCTGACTCCTACACAGTTCCTCTGACTCCTACACAGTTCCTCTGACTCCTACACAGTCCCTCTGACTCCTACACAGTTCCTCTGACTCTTACACAGTTCCTCTGACTCCAACCCCCTCCGTACTCTAATATAAGTTGTATTGTTTTTCATGCTGCCAGTGTGAGGATTTTGACATGATGCTGGTAAGTAGTGTGATATCACACAGATGGACGTGGAGTTGTTATGCTGAATATCTGTTTATGTCTAGAATGACCATAGACCCAAGTCCTTCTAGCTACAAGTGTACTAATGTTAGTTTATTATTTTGTTGTTTCAGAACCAGAGAATAAACCACTCCCAGTCTGCCCAGACATTGGCTACCCCCGTGGTCTCCATAGCAACACCTACTCTGCCCGGGCAGGGTATGGTAGGGTATCCCTCTGCCCTCTCCACCTCATATGACACAGGTAGGCACTCCGTCTTCTACCACTCCGTCTTCTGTAAATATGTGTTATTATTTGTATTATTGTTTCATTCACTTCTCACTTCCCCCCTTGCTGCTCCTCCTATGGGCATTCCCTCAGGAACATTCGAGTTTCACTGTACCCTGCAATTAACTCTGCAACCCTGTGCATGTGACTAATAAACTCATCTAATCTCTTCTGGACAGTGACCTCAGCTCCATCTCTGACCAAAAGTAGAGCTCTTATAGGGAATAGGAAGAAGTAATTTCAGATTTGCCCAAGATGTGTAACTTTTGTTGTCTCCCCCCTCTCTATCCCTTCGTCTTTAGAGTACTCTCTGGGTGACCTGTCAGGGTTTGGTAACAGATCAGGATCTCTCCACCTGGAATCAGTAACAGGCTGGCAGCAACAACCGCTACAGAATATACAGCACTCAGCACTGGGACACATGGGGTAAGGGTCGGTCGG